>NW_007580230.1:0-29026 GCF_000690725.1 Stegastes partitus | reverse complement strand
CTGGACTCACAAAAATAACTAGTTTAACTTAAAAACAAAACAGAAAGAATCAAACAATCTGGTTAGTTTCTCCTCAGCTTATAGACGAACTGTTAAAGCGGTAAAGTATTGATTAATCGAGCCCTGATACCGTCTGTGACACCGATGGAGATGCTGCAGCGATCGATGCTGCAGCGATCGATGCGTTGGCGGCGATAACTCAACAGCTTGTTGCGTCCTGCGAGGAGCTAATCACGTGAATGATGCACCGAGCGCCGCTGGATCTGCGTGCTGCACAGATTAAAGGCTGCTCTCCCGGTTCTACGATGGTTCTTATATAATGTCGTGTGATCCGTGAAGGCCTGAGGCGATGTGACAGCGCCGCTCTTCACAGCCTCCACAAATAATTGACTTATGAAAGTGAGCAACGTGCACATGTGCACTATTTATAGCAGCGGCCCAGTGATGTGTCGTCTTATTTCCTGCGTGCTTCACCTTTGATTTCCTCGCACGCCGTCTCCTGCACGCGTCCATCACCTGCTGTCTCTTTAGCAACCAGCCTCCCGTGAAACCGTCATTTGGGCTCAGATGAGATTCGTTCTCCGGGATTCTTTGTTGCATATTTTATGGTGGCTCCGTACTTTGAGGGATGCAAAGCGACGCGGGATGCAGCCGGAGATGCTGCAGAGAGTGTTTAGCTGCAGAAACAGATGAGCTGAACGGGAGCAAAAGTTTAAGCAGAAGAGAAATGTGAGTTCGAGGTGTGAGCTGGTTTCAGTAATGACATAACTAAAGAGGATCGAGGCGACGTGACGCCTGAAGGAGCTCAGTGAGACCTCGGCAGGTTGCTGTTCGCTGATATGTTGGTGCAGCTTCTTCACTGAGCCTTAATAACTGTTACTGTCAGTTTTAACAGTGAATCAGTACATTTATACTGTTAATATTGGATTTTTGTAAGTAGTTAGATAAATGTTATAATGTTGTTAAAGCTTTTGTATGATATGCAGAAATTTAATGTCCCCTAAACATCATTTATGTTCATGGTTAACTTTACATTTGCAGCCGGATATCAGTTACCAAACAGTGTTTAATTGACTGCACACACTTTTCTGGCAGGTCTGCAATCTGGTGAGAGCATTTTTTTGCTAATAAAAATAATTTTTTGCAACAACAAACAAAAAAAATTCATGCATGTCAACCATTACCAGTACTGACTGAGAGTGAATGTGTTATTATAACTGAATACTGACTAACAGCTTGCTGGCTGTAATGAGCTGCAAGGTCGCTCAGTGGTTAGCGGTTAGCATCGTTGTTCAATTATTTTGAGAGTTGATTTAGTTTTTCTGCGATACAATGTGATAAAATATGGGAATTTTTACTGGATGAGGTTTTGGAAAAATATTCTGATGATTTAGTTGTATAAATATATATATAATACGTTTTAATAATAATACATTTTATTTATAAAGCGCTTTTCCGAATGCTCAAAGACGAGGTACAGGGAATAAAAACAACGTATAGTTTATAAAATTTTTATTTTAAATCTATGTTTTTTGGAACCTTTTTCCACTGGTGTAACGCTGACAGAGGCATCTGAAATATTTTACACATTTACTTTTTAATCTATATTTTTATTTTATTTGTAATTTTTTATTTCAATGTATTTTAAAAATTAAATTAAAAAGAAATTTAATTTAATTTAATTTATTTTAATTTAATTTGATTTAATTTGTTCATCCAGAGCTTTGTGGTTCTGATTTAAATGGTCAAACAAACTGGTCTGAGGACAGCTGTTGTGAGACGAGAGAAGCTGGTTTTGGTCGACGTCATCCGTTCTGGAGCCCAAATACTTCAATTTTTTTGCAACCAAATCTTCCTTTTCACCCGTTTCTGCTGTTCACATGTAGATCCTGCAGCTCGACAAACGTCGTGTCTCGTGAGTGAAGTTTTAAAAATCTCAGAACCAGAGTAAAGTATGTTTTGTCAGAGAGTTTTTTTGTCAATTAGGGACAAAAAATAAAACCTGTGTCAGTTTTCTTTTTTGCACTGAGCAGCACAAAGCTGAGGTTCGTGGCCACACGTTGGCGTCGACGCTGAAGCTGTATGTCGAGCAGAGTTTGGTTCTGGAGCTGAAACGTTGAGGTTCTGCTGGATTCCCCTCAGTGAGCCGTGACTGTGTCTGATGGGGACGGAACCTTTAAAAAGTCAAGAACAACGCTGTTCGTTCTCCATCCCATGCTGGTGGAACCTCTTCAGCCGGCCTCCTGTTCTGCACATTTATTCTGCTCTGGTTTGTTTTATTTGGCTGCTCGTCAGCGTCGGACGTGTCGGGTTAATCTCGTGAGTCCAGGCGCTGCACAAACATGTCAGCTGCACTAAATTAGGAAGGCGTTCTGGTGCACAGTGCAAACATGCACATGTTGGTATAGCAGCCATCAGCCAGCTGCTGCAGCAGTGAGCCCGGTTCTGTTGGGTTTCTGTGTGAATGCTTTGTACAGATGACATATGTTGGGAGTTTTCTGTGAAGCGAAGGTTGGACAGCGAGTTAGCATGTAGGATGTAAAACCCTCCTCCGTAATCCTGCAGCGGTTAAAGGTTAGCGTGCTCCCAGTGTTTAAATGTCAGGAGTGAAATCAGTTTGGTTAAAGGCTGCGATGATCCTCCCACTTCAGCAGCAGGATTAAACTCCTCATCACGGCCACCAGCAGCACATCGTTTACTGAACCCGCTGAGCTCCGAGCAGCTTCCGGCACATCTTTACTCACCGTGGGCTCGTTTGCAAAGTCCTGCTCCTCAAAGGAAGCAGAAGAACCGTGACTGGAGGTGGAGAAACTCAGAAATGTCTCCTGTGCACCACGACACGGTCATGATGCAAGAAATAAAGAATAAAGATAAAAAGTTAATTTACAAAAATCTGAAAAATCCCTGGACAACATGTTTCCACAGGTTTTACCAACGCTGGATAAAACACAGCGGCTCTGGTTACCACAGATATTTTACTATTTAGATTCATAATTTGTTTCCACACTTGTCTTGTCTCTGTTTTGTTGAACACTGCCTGCAGTTCAGCCGAAAGCTCCCTGAACTTTTCTCTGATGGCTGCTGGTCCGCGGTTGTGCCGAAGATTTTTGGATCTTTGTATATTTTTGGTGGATAAATATATTTTTGATGATGATATGGTTGAGTTTCCTGACAGAACAGCACCATCAGAAAGAGGAAAATCCAACGATTCTTCCCGTTTCTGGTAGATTTCTTTACAGATGACATCCTTCCAAACATTGTCCACTCTGTCATCCGCTATGTGTGTTTGCTTCAGACGGACGGCTGTTGATTCATTCAGGAAGCGATTTGCTTCATCATTACTCACTGGATAATCAGAATGATCTCTGTTGCATGAACAAATAGCAGAACATCTGACTTCACTGACACTACCATGGTGCCGTTTCAGGATATTTGGTGAAACTCTGCTGTGAAGTCGTCAAATGCATTAAAATCTGCATTTTTAAAGCACGTTTCTGCTCAGATATCAGTCCAGAGTCCAAAAGCCTCAGTTTGTCTCCTCAGTCTGCAGAGATACACAGAAAGAACTCTTTTCAACGTACATCCCGTACTTCCTGTTCATATTTAATGCCTCCACAGCATGTTCGGGTCTGTTTTGAAGAATTCCTGTCAACAATCCCCTCATAGGAAGCATCTATACCACATATTGAACTACAGATCTATTCAGAATGTCTAAACAGTCGATGTCACATTAATAAATGTAAATTAAACAGTTTCAAATCCCCTAAAACCTCCATTTTCCTTGGTTTGACCCATGCTGGTGGATCAAAAATGCATTTCGATGGAGACGTCTGTAAAGCAAACTTTTCTTTATTTTTGCGTGTTTTGGGTCGTTTTAGGAAAAGTCATCAAATTTCAGGCTGACAGAACGACGTTCAGGCTGTTTTTACTGCCATCAAATGTCAAAAAGGGTCAAATTAGAACCCAAACAGTATGTAAGGGTTAAACTTCCTGGTGTTCTGGGCAGATCCAGCTGGAGTCCAGGCAGCACCACAACACCCAGGACTGTCTGGACGCGTCTGTAAACATTTTATTTTGACTCGGGCAGAAAAATGTCTGAAACCATCGTGATATCCAGGTTTCTGTGAGTGCGGTTTGGGATTTTGCAGATATGTATAAGCTCCGTTTGCTGCTTTCCGTCCTTTGACTTTTTATAAAACCCAGTACCTGCTGCATGCCACCGCGGCAGAAACAATAAGTGCCTCCGTAAATCGAGTCGGCTTCACGGACACTGGATCTGACGGTGAATGATGACGGGTCAGCGGCTCTGCAAAGATGTCAGCTTTACACACTGGAGACATTTTTCACGAAGCTTTCCTGAGCTGTCAGGACAGTTTTATTAACACAAACACACATCCTGCGAAATTCATAAATAATCAATCGTCAGCACGCGAGGGAAGAATAACGATGTAACACCAGATTACAGATTTGGTGCACCACAGTGGGAATAAACAATGTGTTTGGGGTCAAAAGGCAGGAAAAAGTGAGCAGCTGGTGTTGGGAGCAGAATAAAAGCCACCTCGCTCTGGCAGCGTGGACGGACCGGCGGAGCGAGACGGATCGAGGTCCTCGGACCAAACCCAGGCTGAATGTGAATGAGGAGCAGCCGACCGGGTCAGGAGACGACGACGGAGGAGGATGGCGACTGCTGCGACCCACTTTAGACGTAAACGACATACATCAGGCAGCGACGACGAGGCCGAGGCCGAGGAATGCGTCCCTGTTTGGCCCAGATTTTTAAAAATCTAACCGGTGTTTCCTGTTCAGCCGGAGCCCACAGTGTGATGGAATATTTGCTCATCGGTAAACGGGCCGCTCCGAACCAATTCTCCCAACACTCCCAGCTCATGTCATGGATTCTCTTGAAAGTCTTGGTGTGAAAGCTTCTATTAAAGTCACAGGAGCCTGCAAAATCCTGAAGCTGTGCTCCCAACACTGCTGAATATTTTAAAGTGTCGTCATCCATTAGTTCCTTGTATTCTCAGCCTTTTTTCCGACGGCTTATTTTTCTTCAGGTTTTGGTGTAAATTTGTACCGAACGTCCAAGAAACCCTAAAAAAACAAGTCATGTATTGGTTTTTACTATTTATTGGAGAGTTTTAAAATTGCAAATCATGATCAGATATACGACAGATTCAACCATCACGAGCTGGAACTTCCAAATTTCCCAACTGGAATTTCCAACTCTTCTCGTGATAAGACAGGATCAGCTAACTTCTAGATGCAGTAAAGCTGAATTACCATGCAGAATCAAAATGTGGTTCCAAGGAAGTGAAAACTAGTGGAGATTGTCATTTCTGAACATTGAAGATTCCTCGTTTGAGTAGAAAATGAGTTTTTTGCTGATTTACTTTCAGCAACAACCGCTTAGCTGCAAATTATCCTTCAAGGTTCTTGGATGTTCGGTACAAGTTTCAGACTGCAAATTGTCAAAAATCTGTTTTGGAATTTGGAGTTCCAGTTTGGGATTTTGCATGGGCCATGAACTCTATCTCTATCTCTGATATGAATCGGGAGGATTCGGTACGTTAGCCCCGATAGTTGGTGAACTGGAGCCACTGCGAAGTGTCAGTAGTGGATGTTGCTGCTGTACAGTTCCTTTAAACACTCTGGGCTTGTAGTTTATTCCTTAGAATTATATGAAGATAGCAGTTTATGTGGTTCAGTATTTGGGGGAAATGCTGATATATGAAGCTACAGCTGCTGACTTCAATTCAGCATGAAGACGAGAAGCTAGCCAGCTCGACTCTGCAGAGAAAAGAGAAAAAGCCGACCAGAACCAACACACTTAACTTAAATATATCTTAAGGTTTTACTGCTATGAACTCGTGCAGTGACCTCAGTTAATAGTTAAACTCTTTGATCGACTAGAACACTGGAGAGTCTCGCATTGAATACTGATGATTTCTAGCAACACCCACAAGCAGCCAAAGATCACAAAAAAGACTTCCACTGTTCATCCGATTGACGTCAAACTGGAACGGACGCAACTAAAGTGAATCAGCTGCACGGCTGTTGGGTTCAGAACAGACACACAGAGTCCTTCATTTGTTAGTCAGATGTTTGTGATTTAGTGTAACTTCAATGAAGAAATGGATGCAATGACGTGGAAATGATGTAACTCAGGCTGGAGGCACATCCTGGGTTTTTAGAAACTGCTGAGAAAAGTTTTAGCAGCTCACAAACAGCTGTTTTTCACATAAATTGCTTTTTTATCTCGATGGTTAGAGGAATCTGTTGGATCTGTTAAGTGTTAAACCTCCCTCTGAGCTTATCATGTTAGCTTCTGCTTCACTTTTTTGTGGGGAACCAACTGGGACGAACTCGTCCTTGGACATGTGCAGGAAGTCGTTGCCACCGTGTTCACGTCGTGTTGCACTTCCTGTAACCTGCTTTTCTTCTGACAAGTTCTGACCTATCAGATTTGACGCTTACTAAATATGGTTCAGCCTGAAAAAACCAAACAAATATAAACACTAATCTCACTAATAAATGATAACTAATAAATTCTTCAGCTCTCCTCTGAACTGAAGAAGCCTCTCGGATGCTCCTGGGATCTTCGTGACCTGGAGAATCCGACAGAAATCTGGTGTGCTTCAGACCACAAACCACCGGGGAATGGTGGAAACGCAGTGGTGGGTTTGAAGTAGATCAGATGAAAAGTTTTCGGGGTCTCCGGCTGCCTGTGGGCGGAGCCTAAGTTGCTGCTGATGGTTTCGTCAAAAGGCAAAGTTTTAGAAAAGTTGTGATCGATCAAAGACATCCGAGTTTAACTGGAAACGCTTTTGCTGCCGCGGCTGCTGTGTGGAGAAGTTCTGATCCGAACACCAGAACCACATCATCGTTGGATTTTCAGTCCTCTTGAAACCGAGCCGGTCTCGACGTCAACTGATGTGTTTTGTGCTTCTTTGACCTGCCCGACACCTTCTGCCATGAGCTGCAGCGCCACGTTGTCTTCTTGCAGACAGCTTTTGTACATTCGAACACTTTCCCTTCTTTGTTTTCGGTTCGTCTTGTGGTTTGAACGTTGAGGCTGCAGAACGACTTCCACCAACACTGACCATCGGTGAAGTTAAATGTGGCTCAGCTGCATCGCCTGTCCGCTGTTTTATTACAACCTACGACTGTGTTTTATGATCTGTCAGAGGAGCTGAGCTGTTTCCATGATCACTTACAGCACGTTTTTGTTTTTTATTTAACGCGAGGTGACGGCGTGACACGTATGACCGTGAATCCAACACGCTTGGTACATTCCAGCCGTGCGTCGCCTCCTGTCGAGATCTGAGGTCATCCTGAGGTGGTCGTTTATTGTCTGTTTGCTTTATTTTATGTTCTTGTGTCTTTGTTGTCGGGACAGAAGAACGTTTAGATCGCTGACAGGTTCTTTGTGTTTTCTCACATCGTATGCAACGCTGAAATATAAAAGCTCCGACGTTGTTGCTTCTTCTTTCATCATCTCCGTGCTGTCACCAATATTACATTTAGAGTGTGTTTGTTCGGCGTTAAATGATCTAACCGGCCTCTTTTATCTCATCGGTGCAGCTTATTAGTGTCACCATCTTTATATTTTACCTTCTACGATTCTATATTTCATCTGTTAAATATACGTAGACATGTAGTAAGAAACGAGCTGCTCGGACGTTGATTATGAATCCCAACGCTACGATACGAACACAGCCGGCCGCTGACCCGGTCGACCCATGAAGAAGGAAGTCTTTCTCCGAGCTTTATTGGTTTTTATATTAATCTTGTTTTAATCTCGGATGTCATCTGGTGAAGAACAGTTTGAACTTCAGCTACGAGACGCCTCAAAGTGTCGGCAAGAAATTTAAGGCAAACGTGTTCAAGCAGTCGCCAAAACTACAGAACGAAAAGCTTTCAGTCAGATATTAACAGAGAAATATCGAATATAATCATCCCTCTGAGTCCCAGAAGCTCGTTGAGGTGCTATTGAGTGGATCCATGATTTTTGGTGCCACTTTCATATTATTGACCAAACAGAAGCGAAAACCCAATAGACTTTGTGATTTTCGTCCCACGACTCCATCGTTTCATCCAAACATTTTTTTAGCTCTTAGCAACAAATGCAGAGTGAGCAGCGCTCAGCGAGGCCGACTGTAAACGACTGAAAAACTGGACGGCGTTAAAGGTAAACTCACGACTACGCTGCATCCCGATTGGCTGAACGAGCTAAAGACAATTAAACTGATCCGATGAAACTGTCAGAACCAAACACTTGAGCCTTTAGTTCCCCTCAGAAGTAAAATGAAGCTACAGTTTTGGCTTCCTCGTGCGCCCCGGTGAGTTGAATTATTCAGTTTTCTGGCAGGTCGAGGAGACGCGTTCTGTCTCGGGACGTCTTTTGAGCTGACTCGGCATCGTGGCGGCGGTTGACAGTCTTTCCCTGCAGATGGAGCTTCGTGGAAGGAGGACGGTTCAACTCCCCCGTCTGCAAAAAACACACTGCGAGACGAGCAGCTTGCATGTATTAGCTTTTACAGTGACACCGCGAGACGTTTCTGACAATCTGCACTTTGTGAGTCCATAACAGGGCTTTTAATCTATTTGCGGTTTCCCCTTTTTGTGTACGTTTCAAGAAGACATGCAGATAATGTCGGTGCTCTGCTGTAAGAAAAGCAGCAGTGAGTCTCGTCTTGTCCTCGAGGCTGCTCTGAAACTCTCTCTGGGAACTGATGGAGTGCATTCAGAGAGGAAACCGAGGAGGATGCAGCAGTTGTTCGGTGACAAATGAGCTCAACTGGAGCCTAAAAAAAACGCTCAAGTCAGTTGCACTTGCTGGGAAGTTTGTTATCTTTGATTGCAAAAAGTAGACGTGAGGTCTGTCCTTAGTTTTCTGGCATCATGGTTGAGAATATGTTTCCTGCAACACTCAGCACGATGTGGCCGTGTTTGCTTGAATACTTGATTATTCCCAGGATCAGAACTGCATCTTTGGATTCTGACATTTTACTGTGTTCATCCATGACACTGGCTCATTCCTAATCCTGTTATATTCCCTGGATTGTTGACCAGCGTACTCGCCTGACCGTTTTCTTGTTTTCTCGGCCCCCTGAAGTTTATCTTCTCATCAAACAAATCTCTCAAACTCCGAGTGCTCTGACAGCTAAATCAGATTTATAAACGCAGAACCAGTTTTGCTGGAAAGCAGTCTGAGGACGATTTACCACCACAGTGGGCGACCATAAGAAGAGACGACGGAGCTGCAGTGACGGGATTCAGTTTGTTTAAAATTTGTTCGTCCATGCTGTGGTGTTGAGAGACGCACTGAGAGCAGCTTTTTACTCCTGTGGACTCCTCAGACTGTGAATTATAACCACAACAAACTGAACAAGCTTCTGTTTGTGAGCATCATGAGGTTTTAGAGGCTCTTGATCGTGATGACGTCTCGTTTTGACGCCGGGACATTTGTTTGCAGAACAAAAAGTCAGACTCAGATCTCACTGGAGCACCACTGGCACATCAGATCTTTGGGGATGTTTCCTCTGCATCCAAATGATGCTGCACAACGACAGTCATTTGCAATATTCAGCTTCTAGATGCTCGGTGACGTGGCTCCTCTTTGTACGACTAGAATGTGATTGGTCAGGCGGTGTTTGTCCCGCCCCTCCTTCATTGTGATTGGACGGGTGGGAAAAGGTGAACCCGATTGGTTCACAGCTTGAAGTTGAACCTCATACGAAATAAAAAGGTTTGAAAAAATTCATCTTTACCATGCAAGTGGTCCATTCCAGTGCAGGAAAATGGCTTAAATTCACATAAAAAACATACATTTTTTTCTAATTTAAAAGCAGATGTGAGCGTTTAGCATCAAACAGGAGCTCAGCAGAGCGGCTGACAGCGGAAAAGACTCCTTTCTAATCTCCCAGCAACAGCATGTGGGAGTAACTATGATCATTAATATATATATTTTTAAAAAGCACAACTGGTTCCACAAGTATTTAAAGCTACGTCTTTATTTATGGATTAACTGATGTGTTTTTCTCAGGGCTGGAACTGATGTGTTTTATATCAGCAGTGTGTCGGTAGGAAACATGTCGTTCATAATTAGGCTTCTTCATTAATAAATATTACTGTGGCTGAATATCTACAACAGAAATAAAAGTGATGACGTTTATTGTCAGATCAATTCACTGATTTATTTATATTCTTTTGCAATACTCATTAATTAAAATAGTGACCCCAATAAAAGTGTCAAATGTTAACCTCAATAATTGGTAAAACCCTGTGAAAACGTGTAATCTGTGATCCGTGTGTTCGTCTTCTCCTGTTTTAACTTGTTTTACATCCGATCTGCTTTAAACTTGGCAGGTGTATTGATGGAGGCTGTAGAAAGTATCGTGTTGATTTTGAGGCAGATCAGATGAACGGTGGCTGTTTCTTGGGTCCTTTTGGGGCACCTTGATTGGTCTTTGGCTGCATGTGGGCGGAGCCTAAGTGTTTGTTTTTTTTCTCCCTGAAGCCAGTTTACTTTGGCAGTTGTTTGTATATTTACACTGTGGTAAACGTTGGAGCAAAGTGACGAGGCCTTCATTAGTGCGACTTTTTAGTTAGCCGTCCAATCACAGCGGAGGAGAGTCGACACAGATACCGAAGTGTTGATGCTATTTGCACAGATGCTGAACAACAGAAGTTGAAGCAGCTTCTTTATGAGCATCCACGTCTGCACCAGACTCCTTAAATATGATTACAAAAAATAATAGGAGGAACATTTTGTGTTGCATCTCCCGACGCTCCCTCCTGAACGTCTCCAGACCCAAATAACCCTGATTAACGGTACTCTTAACAGTCCTCGACAAAGACCTGCACACGCATTCATGAGCCTGATATAAATATCAGGTGTGTAACTCTCAGAATAGCTTCTCGCTCTGCGGTTCTCCTCAGCTGTTGGTAGAAATCATTACCGGGCTTTTCATCAAGAAAACAGCCTCCAGAGGGATGACTCAGAGGGAACAAGCTATAAAGCCTTAATGATGTCCGTCGTGTGATAAGGGTCACGGAAGGAGCCGTGAATTCTCTTTAGAAGTTATATTAGCAATAATCCCAGCAGCCGTCGAATGCTCCTGCTTTGACTTCCCGAACCTCCAAAATGAATCCATCGGATTTTGCGCTGAGGCTCGTAATGTTCGATTCAGCGCCTCCATACATTCATCAGCAGCTTGCGAGGCACCAGGTGCTGCCTTACCTCTCGTCTCGGCGCTCATCTGAATTGCAGATTTTCCTGAAAAAGCAAAAGAAGCTGAAAAAAAGCAGCTGCAGAGTGCCCCGCCAGCCCTCACTCCAGGCGAGGAAGGAGACGAGGGCCGGCCATCTGGTTGGTAGAAAATAAGAAGCACCGACACGGACGTCCACATGCATTCACCCGAACGGAGGAAAGGTGTTGTTGTGATGATTTCAGCTGCCACGCTGGAGGGCAAATCGATAGAGGCTAAGCAGCAGGTATCGATGGGCAGCATAAACGTGGGAAAAAGGGAGAATGTGGGAATCAATCCGCCCACTCAGATCACATGAATAACACGGGAGCATGCATGTGCAATGACAACAAGCACAGAAACACAGAAACACAGAAACACACCTGTTCTAAGCTGCTTAACGTAGAAAAGATGGTTCTGTTTCCTTTATTAGGTCAGTAACACGGTGCTGCTGTGCTCAATCTAGAAACTGGTAACGCTGGATATTTATAGTACGAGATGGTTCAGAGGTGCTCGAGGAACGTCTTTAATTCAGAGGAGAAGAAAGTTTTCCTGCTTGCGTTGACGTCCTGCGACTGATGTTTGTGGCGTAGGACTGCACTCCCAGTGTCCTTTGGGAGATAAGTTGGGACTTTCTCAGCCACTCTGACGAGGAAACGAAGGAATAAAGGAAGCCTGGGAGGTCGTAGGGAGAGACTGATGGAAGGACGATGGGAAGTCAAGGACGGAGAGAGACGTCAGCTTTCTTTGATGTATTCCCAAATGACTGTCTTGTTGTCAATCCAGCATCCTAATCCCTCAATAAATGCTCATCCAAAGCTGCAGAACCGGTCACCCTGTAGGAACGCTGCCCGATCACTGAACCAGAGTCATAATTAGAGTTGGTCGTTGTGGCAGCACGGACAGCAAAGTGTTCAGTTACTGACGTACATACCGAGTTCAACATTTAGCTCCGGAACAAAGTGGACTAATCGAGCGTCGTATCGTTCTATGTAGGGATCTCTTCTTTCTTGAACCAGGTTTACTTGCAGGTATTGACTAAACGAGGTAGAACATGGTTATTTGTGAACTTTAGAGGTGCTGGTAGGTGGATTTTTTTTGGGCTGTTTTCTCCTATTTCCGCTTTTAATGCTAAGCTAAGCTAATCGGTTGCTGACTGTAGTACACTGAAGAAGTCTGAAAACAGTCTGACAAAATTCTCGTAGCAGCTGGACCTGCTTGAGTTCCTCGAAGACGTTCCACCTCTCATCTAGGAGGCTTCATCAGTTCTGACTGACTAGTTGGGAGTTCTAGGTATTGATATCCTTAAGGAGCCATTAACACTTCAGTTTCGGTTTCAGTTGGGGGTTTGTTGCTCCTCCTTCTCGTTATGTGAGTCGTTAGTGCTCCCTTGAGCCCCAACGTCTTCAAGAAACTCAAGCAAGTCCAGTTGCTTGGATTAAACTGCGAGAATGACCATGACCTGGACGACTGAGAGTCTTCACAGTCGAGTCTAACAAAATCAATCACCCATACTTTCCTTTTTTGTCCCATTTCTGTTAAACTCTGAGTTCAGAAATATCCTCAATTGTTCTCTTTTCTGTTGCTTGAACTGCTTAAACAAAAAAAACTCAAGGTGGAGTCTTGGACGGTGTCTCGTCATCCAACTGAAATCCAATAAATGTGTTTGCCAGGATGTCAAAGCAGCCTTTTAGGACAAATAATACTCTAAGACCAAACTGATCAACATCTTGAGAGGGCTTTAGTGGATTTACAGAAACAAAACTGAATTTTTTTTCTCAGGTAAGATGACATCTGAATGGTAAACATTGCTCCTCTGTTGCACCATCTCGTTTCTCTCTGAAGACTCTTAAGAGTTTTCAGGCTTTCAGTCATCTGTCATTATTTCCTTTAACAACCTACATCACTCAAACCAGTGGCCTTTTAAAGTCACGACCCCCAGAGGAATCTAATAAGTGTAGCGCCGATATGTTAGATTTTCAACCAAATGCCAAAAGTCTATGAAATAAAACACATTGATGGCCTTTTTTCATCCACGACCGTGATATGATTATAAATCTGCAGTCGATTGCCTTTAAAGATCCCATATTAAGTCCATATTTAGCAAATTAATCAAAGACTCACGTCACCCTGAATGTATATTTTAATTTTTCAGCTTTAAACACTTCAAAGATGCTTTTCTGTGTCTGTAGCTTTAAGTATCTCTGAGCTGCTGCTGGCCCCGCCCCCTTCAGGAAGAAGACTCTCTCTGTGTCTGTTATTGATGGCGCTAAGCACTAATTTTCCATCTTGTTGTGGGGACTAATTAAAGTATGGTAAAATCTTTGGTTTCTCAGATGCTGGGAGTTCATGAAGACTCTTGTGTTCACTCTTGCGTCCAACAGAAAAACATGTGGTGAGCTTTCAGACATGTAGAGTTAGCAGAAGTAAACAAACTGGTGGAAACCTGGTTTAGCAGTGAGGGGTCTGGGTTTTTTAAGACAACACGATAAAAGCAAATTTTCACCATGTGGGACCAACGTCAAAAGCAAAAACACTCATCCTTCATGAACCGTCAGCGCCTCCTACGTCACTGTCAATCATCTGTCAAAGGTTGTAACACCACGTATACCAGAAGATGTGCCTTGGTGTTATAACCGTTAGCCCGACAGCTTTTACAAAAGTTTCACGACGTGTCAGAATGCCGCTCAGTTGCACAAAGTAGACTTGACTTCAACTTTATGCAAATTGGACAAGTTTTGGCAAAACCCCCTGTAGACCCCTGTGCCTTGATAAGACAAAAAACTTTCTACCCAACAAGCCAAGCGATGCGGTCTCATCTTCCATCATTGATGTCACTCAGTGCATTTTGTGCGTCTTCTTTGTGGCTAGCTAACAAACTTTAGCTGCTTTAGCGCCACCTAGCGGCTGAAGTGTGAGCATCAGTGTAGCAGGTGAGCCAGACATTAGAGAACTAAGACAGGTGTGTATAATTTTTCTTCTAAGGTGTTTTTTTCCTGTAATAATCTTAATTAACATGTTAAAGTCTCAGCTCTGATTAATTCACACGTTTGCTGTTTTTGCCTTCAGAAAATGAAACAAACGCTTCGTCGCTCTGACATCGAGTCAGAAAGATTACACCCGCTCGTCTCTTTCTTTTGTTTTCCGTCTTCCCGTTGCTCTGCTGCGTGTCCCTCTGCTAGCTGGATTACAGACTCCTCTTCATCGCTGAAAGTCAGATCTGTATTGTCTGAGTCCTTGTTCCATTTTAAATCTGCTGCAGGAAGCTTCAACAATAGAGAAACAATAACGCCTCCGTCCAAATGCTTATCGACGGCTCCGTATGTAATTATTTTAACTCCGTCGACAAAAGCAGCTGAATAATGTCACGTCTGGTTTAATAAAGTGAAGCGTTTCGTTCCTCCTGAGGCTGAGACGAGCAGCCGAGTCGTCGTTTTGATGCTCTGACAGTTAAATCCTCTTTATTTTACTCGTGCAGCGAGAGTTCAGCTTCCCGAATGAGTTTCTCTTCGCCTATCGTTCTGATTTTCTAACGTTATCTCGGTGCTGATTACCTTTTTATGCCACCACACCTCCACAAAAACGTTAAGGTCACGTAGAAAATCTGCTTCATCTTCCGCTGTGGTGATTTAATGTTATTGGACTTTTTCATATATCTAAACAAACCCACATAATTAGAAGAACAGAGGGCTCATAAATCATAAAAATTAAAGGTGTAATTGAACTTCTTACTGAAAATAAATGTTAACTATAGTAGATATTTTATAAACGTACATTTTTGTGACTGTTGTTCGCAGCTGAGTCACTAACGGCGTCTTGGTTGCACCAAAAAGTGTAGAACTGTTTTGTTTTTAACAGAATTTAACAAAACAAAATCCATAAACTAATCATGTATGACACAAAAATTAACCAAATCTGAGTTTAAGATTGTGCTGTTTCATCAAAATCACTTTATTTTGCTTGACTTGTTTAAAAATATGCTGCAGATGAAGTGATTCTGATGAAATATTCTGATTTTAAAGCTTAAATTTGGTTCATTTTCTTTCTGTATCTGATAAATGGTGTCATTTTGAGGATTTTTTTTCTGTATTTTTTTTAAAGACAACATGTCTTTCAGACCCACTGATGGGTTTTTTGGAATTTAAAGGGTTAAACAGAAAAACAGTTGATATGTGTGTAGATTTATAAAGATTTTAAAAATGTTATTCGTGTTATGAGTTTGTGGTGATTTGTGTTCGTTAGCTTGGATGCAAATGGACCCAAATTCATGGAGAAAACCTGCAAAATCTGAGACATTAATGAGCAAAACTGATTCATTCTGATTAAGCCGATCGTCTGACGTCCAACTTGGAGTAAATGACAAGCTTCCAGTCAGGTGGTGAATCTGGAGATCTTACATCACCTGCTTCTTCCTGCTTCTTCAGCTTTCGTTCGTCTACCTGAACACTCGTCTTTGCCTCTCAGCTGCTGAAATACAGAAAAAAAACCTGCAGCCAACTTTTGAGAAGCAAAACAAATGAATGCAAGTTTCCATCCACCGCTGCTTCAGTGCACAAATTAGGAGATGCTTCATTGAGATAAACAGTTTTGTTTCTTTTGTCTCCATCTTTTATTCACTACGTCTGTTCCCGTTCGTCCAACCGCTCCACCTCAGCTTTAAAACAACGCTGAGCTTCAACTGGAGGATTTTAGCGCTCCAGATGGATGACGTGAACACAAAGCTTCACCTTTTCTCCCTTCATGCCTCTCGGTGTCTCTGCAGGCCTCCCAGAGCCTCGTCCTTATCGACCACGCAGCTTCGCCTTCGGCTGCTGAGCTCACAAACCCTCGGTTTCCTTCTGAACATGTAGAAAAACGCCCTCGGCGCTGAAACAGACGAGTGAAGCAGCAGCAGGTCCAGCTGTGAACACGAGCATCGCCTCGTCTCCAGTGTTCTTTTCTGTCCTCGCGGTCCAAACACTTTCCAATTTGTGAGGCTTTACTTAATAGCAGCTCACTTAATTTGCATCATTAGAGCCTTGGTTCAGGACTCAGGATGCAAAGATAAACACCAGTAATGTTCTGGCTGCCTGAGCAGGAGGAGGCGGCTCTAAAGGCTGAACGCTGACGCACAACGTCTCTGGTGAAGGTTGTTTTGTGAGCAGATCTTCTTGAGGTGGGTCGGCCTTCGTTTGTTTCTGTTTTGAGAGTAAACGATGTGTATTTGTGCTTTAAATCAACCCATTAAGTCCACTGTGGAGCCGAACAGCAGCCCAGCGGTGTCGTCTGCTGCTCCGTGGACCAGAAAAACCCACCAGTGATAACGATGCAGCCGCTGTGTCGGTGGAGCTTAATGGGTCGCTGTGTTTTGTGCAGGAGGTTCCTCATGTTGTAGATGTTCTGTTTGTTGTTAGTAAATCCGTAGGCGGCGTCTCAGTTCGTCTCCTGATGCTCTCTGAGGCTCTGTGGCTCTCAGACAGAAACTCATTCATTCCTGATGAACGTGAATATTTCACAGTGGCTCACAGCTGATGTGCTCATGTTCCAGCCTGTCAGGATGGCACTTAAAAAAAACAAAAGTTACACAAAGGTCCTGAAAGACGAGAATGTCCACATCAAAACAATGCCACAAAATGGTGAAATGTTAGAATTATTTTTCACTTTCAGTTTCTTTTGTCCTGATCATAATGATCACATCTTCATTCAATTTCAGGATCTAAACCCTTTAAATACCAGTTCATTCACATGATTATAGGAAACATAGATTCTGCTGCATTATTATTTTTTATGGAGCATTTCCAACAAAACAAAACAACAAAACTCACACTCAGCACCTTAAAGACAAAAATGTCCTCATCAGAAAACACCATTATTTTCTAGTTTCATTTATTTATTTCTTTTAATCTACATCAGTTCTGATCATAAACACTAAATATTCATTAATTTTCATGATTTTAACCCTTTAAAATTTGTTTGCATGAAATATTTTCTGTTTAATCAGTGCTGAGGGAATTTTTTTTACTTTATTTTTGCACTCTGGAAACGTGTCAGTGATCAGCACCAGAAAACACCTGAGTTATCGTTTCAGCGTTTTATTTCAGTCCGTAGTTCTGCTGTGTGACGTTTTTCTGTCTCGGTTCAGCAGTGAGCCACGTTCATCCCGTTATGTTTTTTTTTTTTTTTCAATTGTCTTTTTATTTGCTTTTCAACATTTTTTAAACACATAGAACAGAACAGAGGGAGATCAAACATAAAATGGAAAACAAAAACAAAAAGAGAAAAGATTGAGGAGAAAACGAAAAACAAATAAATAAATAAAAGTAAATAAATAATATGTAATTACAATGGCAAAAAGTGGGACAGTTTATAAAACAACTTAGTCAAATGAATGAACAGTACTTCAGTTCAAGCCATGGTCAAAGTTCACAAGTCTGTTTTGTAGACAAGGTTCAAGCCTGCCTTGCCGTAGTAGGTGGTGTCAGAGGTCCATAAGCGGTCCCCAAATCCTCAGGAATACGTCCCCCTTATTTTTTTAAATGAATGATCGTTGTTCCAGTCTTAAAGTTTCATTCAGAATTTGTTTGAACAGATTAAATGATGGGGGCTATCCCGTTATGTTTAAAGGTCCGGTAGAATAATTCTATGTTATGATCTTTGTGAGAAGTCTTTGAGTTCATGCTGTACACGTCCATCACCTCTACTGAACCTTGTGAGTGTGAGATCAGGACAAGCTGTTCTTAGCGGGTAGAACCGGGCCTGTTCTCACCCTGTAGCAGGAGCTTGTTTTCTGTTCATGCTTCTAGTCAGTCGCTTGTTCAGACTCTGTGCTGTACACGTTGCTCCTTGCTGTGAGTAAAACTTTGGTTTGACCTGAGAGACGTCTCCGTGTGCTGATTTGGAGCAGTCAGGACTCCGCTGAAGGATTTTCCTGACTTTTCTGGTCCTTCAGTCGGATCCGAATATTGCTTCTCTGGACTGGATTCGGGCCGAAACCATATCTGCAGCATGTTACCACTAACACCCGTGTGATGGGTCTGGTAATGCTGGAAAAACTAGCTACCAGTTGGTTAGCGATGCTGGTTTGTTTTTGGGGCGTTTCTTTCTGACTGCTGGTGTTTAGACACCTGAAACATATCTGTGAACCGATCTGCCTTAAAGTCGACACCACGCTTCCTCTGGTCTCCAGCAGGAAACCCACCAAGTTTAAGGTGGATCTGACGTATTGTTGTTGATATTAACGCTGAACAGACGAACAGTCCTGGATTCTTAGTTAGATATCGTTAAATGATTCTTATCAGAGATGAGACATCGACCAGCTGTTGGTTAAAATCTCTACAAATATAGAAACCCAACGTGGTTAGCACCACCAGAGGTAAAGTAAAAGTGAGGATTGTTTTTGTAAATGGTTTAAAGAAACCTTTAACTAGTTAACAGGTTAAATTAAGGCTCAGTCCAAAGACAGGCTGACTTTAATACCCTCCATCTGAATGTTGTACTCTGGGTTTTGTCCTTCTCGTGGGCTCAGTATGAAATTTTAGCTGTTGAAATGGAAAAAGCTGAAAATGTTGACGTGATGGTGACTCCACATACAGACCGGTGCACCAATGGGAAGACTTTTAAGCTCATTGTTGGCCTTCTGTTGAGGTTTGGTAGAGTTTAAATCACCATGACGAACAAGCCTGGATCGTCAGACAGACAGACATGTTCAGAGCTGGACTGATTTTCTGAGGATCGTATTTGAGGTTTTGGCTCTAGTTGGGTAAAAAAAAAAAAGATGAACCAGATAACGCCTAAAACGACAGGAAGTTGCCCGACAGCTGCAGGCCCAGCGCCCAATCTTCCACATTTGTCGCGCTGATTTGAGAACACTGCTTTAAACGGAGGAGCCGGGGAGGCAGCCGAGCCTGTAGTTGGTTTACAGCGTCTGCAGGTCCTTGTGGGAAGCCTCGGTTTACGCCGCGGTGCAGAGCGTGAAGCCTGAACGCCGCCTCGTCGCTACGAGAGACGCTTCCGAGGTCGACCCGAGGAGGAAACAAACAGAAGTGACAGCTGCATTGTTGGGCTTCTGTGGCGGCTCGGGGGATAATTTACTGAATGTGTGCAGGATCCTGGATTCTGCCCGCTTGGACATCGATGCAGCTTCCTTTGTTGGAGCCTCATCAATCTGCTGTGACTCCCACTTCTGCCTCCTTTGTCATCCCTCCATCCATACGGAGAGGTTACATAACAGAGTCCCGTTTCTCCGTCTTGTGTGCATTAATGAGCACAGCTTGTTTGCAGGAATACAAATGGGAGGAAAACAGAAAAATGAAAGCAGCTAACCCCGATCCCTGGAGATAATCCTGCATTCCTACCTGCTCCTGTTTACGTCCTCCTTCTGCTCAGTGTTTCTGGGAAAAGTAGTGAATTAAAACCCACTGAAGACGCCTGAAGAGAAACAAATCAAAGAAATGAAGCTCAACACAATGCACACAGCCAGAGTGGCTGTCTGATTTATTTTTCAGTGTGACATGAATGTCCCACGCCACATTAAAGTCAAACCACAGCACACAGGAAGCATCAGCGCGTGTTGTTCTGCAGAGAGCAGCCTGACGATACCAACTGTAAATGGAGGGTTTTGTTCATCAGACGAGGTATTTATTGGCTCGAGAAGTCACTAATTCTGATTCCCTCTTGTGCTGTGCAGGCCGAGCTGTCGGTCGTGTCCGTGTTCAGGCTTTTAGAAGATGTTGCACACCTTGTTTCTGCAGGAGGCTGGTTTGGTTTTCCTTTAGTTGCACCCAAGATGCATGTAAACCCATATTTTTCTCTACATTTTCTCTCCTATTAAGCTGCACGCAGCAGGATCACAGAGCACCAGGTGTGCCGGCGACCTATTGATTAAAAATACCGAGTGACGGCTGGCTGCGGTCATGAATAATGAGACGCGGCTCCATGTGCACTTAAAATATCATGGATTTGCATTAAATATAAATTGTTCCTCTGGAGCTTTAGCAGAAGGAAAAACACGGAGCTGAAATGTAGGCCAGCACACGAACGCATCGCACACGAACGCATCGCACACGAACGCATCGCACACGCTTCCCCTGGTTTCCGGCTGAGAGGTTGAGCTGCAGGCGACAGCTGAGAGGGAAGAGCGGCGGCGTTCTGCACGTCTGGTGGCGCCGACGAATATGTCATGAACTCGTGCAACAAGAAGAAGGTAGAAAGAAACACGCCACTGCTTCTGATCATTACGCTGGATTTAAGGAAAAACTTCATGCTGCAAAGTTCATGACCGAGCAGAGGCGCTTCCACGCAGCCGAGGCAGAAGCGTCTGCCGGATTCATTATCGATTGACGGTTCACGTGTGCGTCCGACGTCTCGGCGGTGAACCTCCAGCTGGGAAGGTGTGGACGTCTGTCAGCAGCCAGCAGAGAGAGAAGGGAAGATGTCAGCTCTAATGAGGGCTGTGATAGGACTCCGACTTCCTTCTTGTGCTAACAGATAACAAAACATGAGGGAGGATAATAAGAGAGATGGTTGGTGTAAATATGTCTCCTCAACTCTCGTTGCGGTTTATCACGTCGTTATCGCTTCATCGCGGCGTCCCTGTTGGCAAGAATAACTGTATTCTCGTCACATTGATATGAGCAAATGTTGTTGGTTTTCAGCAAAAACAAACGTATGTGTGAGAAAAAAAGAAGATAAATGGTCAAATAGTTCCCTGGTCTGGTTGTGTTCAGGCAGTTTTGTTGTAAATGAAGATTCTGTGTCGTCGACCAGAACAAAAATCTTCTACAGCGTCTAGAATAAAAGGAGGAATCACCCTCTTCTGGAAGTTTATAATGGCATTTCAGTGTTGAATCCTGGTCGGTATAATTTAGTTTTTTGTCAAAATTTTACCCCCCAAAAAGACTCTTTTGTGTCAAAGTGAAACCAGATTTAGTAAAAATTAAAAACACAAAATAAGCGACCGTGTGAGCAGATTTCAATTCAGCGGTAAAAAGCCAAAGCTTCCAGGGGGGTGAATACTTTCTGAGGCTTTTCCTGAACACAGCTGTGTGCATCGACGACGTGTCGAGAACGCTCAGGTGAACAACCGGAGGCGTGTCTTCAGGCTTTGTTCCTGTTGTTCTGTGTTTTCTGGACGACCATGTTTCCTCCTCTCTGTCCTTCTGTTTCCTGTCTGAATCCACTGCAGCTGTTAAAGGCAAAATGATAAACGTTACTGAGAGCATTCCTGTTGGATTTGTCCAACTCATTACATCAGAATGTCGAGTTTGTCCTCTTTGGAGGCAGCCCTGGACTTCAGCAGGTGATAACATGTTAACAGCCAATGACAATATGGAACTTGTTGTAAGACGGGATTCACCAAAGTGAAGTTTTTAGTGTGAACAGTTTGGGAGTCGTAGAATCAACACATATCATGTTATTCATCTCGTTCTACGTGACGCACGAAGTCAGAATAAGTGTTGTTTGGCTGCAACTAGCTGTTAGTTCCGTTGTTTTCTAATTTCTCGGTGAACTGATGAGGTGTTCGGTCTGCAAACTGTCTGAAAATACTGAAGAGGGACGTTTCCCAAAGCCCTCATATGTTAAAAGTTATTTACCATCAGAGATAAATATTCACATCTGAGCTGAAATCAGACAATTTTGACTCTATTTCTTTAAAAAAAAAATTACTCAGAGTAGTTTATTATCAAACCAGTGGTAGTTTGATAGCTGACAACTAATGAAGTATGCAGGGGTTTCTGTAAAACTACATTTAGACTTTTGTTTGTTGTATTTCAGGAGGTCAGTGAGCGTCACTGTGAGGACATGTTGTGTTTAACTGACAATCAATGGATCAGTAACTTACAGAAGTTAGTTAATTAGCTCTACAGGCAACTTTACTGACTTAAAATTTTGTGGCGATAAAAAGGTCAATGTTCAAAATCCAATTAATGCAGAAAATTACAGAATGCTAATTGAGAATTTTGGCACCTTTTGGTTAGTTCAGAACGTGTTGAGGTTCAACAGCCAGACGAAGCAGTGACAGATTATAACTGACACTTCTGCTGAACTCACTTTTGCCCCCAAACAGTTCCAGATAATCTGATCAAATCATCCGACCGCCGATGCTTCTTTCCTGTCTGACTTTCTGCCTCCAGAACCGATAAACCTGAAATGCATTTGAACTTGTAGCACTTTGAAAAAGCTGAGACGATGCCATGTGTTGTTTTAGGGAGATTAAACCGCTTCACCGCCGTTCGGTTTGACTGCAGACGAAGCGGTCACACTCGGCCGTCGAACGCGAGCCGCGGAGCTAATTTAGCCGGTTTCATAGCTGTTAACAGCGTTCTGACCGCTTCACAGAACTCGGAGGATCTGAACACAGATTGAACATTTGTCCAGCGCAAAGGTTGGCGACGAGGTGCTTCATTAGGACGAGTGACATTTTGGAGATAGCCAAACGATAAAGGTTACTCCGATGTGCCCTTTAGCAAGGCACTAAAAGGTGTGCGGCGGAAACAGAACCTGTCATTTACAATGTCTCTAAATTAAAGGTTAAATAATGCACAATGCTTCCACGAGCCGGTTTTACACAACTGCTGTTAATCTTTTCTGTGGTGTTCACGGAGTTCCTGCGATGTTTCACCAAAGCTTAAAGGTTCAGGCTGCAGACAGGAATCGACGGATGGAGAAAACCCTCCACACAAGATGAAGTAGCTGCTTTCTCTCACTCGGGATCACGTCCCCACAGACCTTCAGAGGAGCTCGTACGAGTCTTTTTTTCTTTTTTTTAGTGCAGCGAGAGAAAATCTATGAAGGAGAGAAAAGATCGTGTGCACGGCTCTTTGTCAGCTTCTGCTATTGAGTTATCCATCAGGATAATATCTGCAGGTCGACGTGACGCCTGAGCGGTTTTATCTTCCCCGTCCTTTACCTTCACGTCTGACCTGCCTCTCTCCTGATCCGAAGGGCTTCTTCCCTCTAACGCTGACGGATTCTCTGCTCGCTCCGCCGTCGCTCGGCTTCGCTTTCTGCTCACAAGCGCTGCAGGTGTTTCATAATTCAATAATATGTCGCACTCATTTAGGCAGAACTAATGTTGATCTTTCAGCTGTAATCATAATCTGTAATGAATAGTCAGGCTGAACGTCGTCAAGGTGAGTTTTAAAAGAAGTCGTTCCGTTTATTGTGTGAGCTGGTAAATGCAGACTATGTGCAAAATGTGAGATGTGTTGACCTTCAATACGGCTGGTTTCATAAAAACGATTTAAGATTTGTTCCACATAGTTAATGTCAAGAGAGACGATCAGGAGACGAAGCAGATGGAGGAATAGGAGGCAAGAAGGAAAACTGGAATTAACCAAACAACAAAAGCTCTGGTGTCACGGAAATAAACTAAAAGTCGTCCTGAGGAGGCAGAATGCAAAAAGAAAACGATCCACAACGGTACAAAAACAGGAACGGAGCGAAAACAAAAGTTCAAACCAGAAACTGACCAAAATCTGAGACAAAACAGGACAAACTGACAAAGACAGAAAGAAAGACGCCATTTATACACTCAAAACAGGTAAAACTAATCTAACAGGAGGTAAACAAAGACGAAGAGAGCAAGTGCAGCGACAAAAGGATGTAGAATTTCAAAATAAAACAGGAAATAAACAGAACAAAACCTCAAGACCGCAGTAATTAAAGCTGCTGGTTGTTATATAACAAAGTAATCTAAGAGCGAAGCTTCTGGGGACAATGTACTTGCTTCGGCGTCGTGTTGAACAAGATCTTTATTAATCCCGAAGGAAGTTCTTGTGCCAGATATTGCTCTGATAAAAACAAATGACACAACACAAGAAGCGCCTCAAAGTAAAAAGCAATAAGATATAAGTGGCTGTAACTTGTACAAATAAGTGGTTCAAGGTGATGGTTTCTTGCGGTAAATGTGAATTTTAACGTTTAACCTCCGTGATTTGAATGTAGATGAAGAGGTGACTTCTAGAGTACGAGAGTTCAGTTCATCAAGTGGAGGAACCATCGAGAACTGATAAACCTCTGCTCGCATTTAAAAAACAACAACTTTCTAACCTCAGGAGCAGCTCAAGGAATCCAACAAAAAGCCCAACATGTCAGAGATCCCAATCCGGTCCAGCATCCTCAAACTACCCCGAGAAGAGCAAATTCTGCACCCGTTGACTTTTCAATCAGTAGAGATTTAAAGTATCAAAGAAGAAAAAGGAGCACGTGTTCATTTCCTTCTTTCCGGTTTTAATTTTGGGGTGCATCAAAGTTATGTACAGGGCAAGCAACCAATGTGGAAAGTTAGTGTCGTGGAGATTTGCTCAGAGAAGACTTTGCTGGGTCGCTGGCAGATTTAATGTTGTTTACAATGTGGAAAATAACAGAGTTCATCCAGCTTTTATAGTGAACAGACAGTCAGGAACTCCTTTTCATTGGTCAATATAGACGTTTTTAGTTTCCATACCATCGAAGAACCACCGAGTCTCGCCTCTATCAGTGTAAACGTCTCTTCTCTGGTTGGCTTCACAACTTTTGACCCTTGAGGCAACTCTTCAGCGATTACGCAGCAGCAAAACATACACGAAATGAACACAGAGATAATAAACGATAACCTCAGAGCTCGTGATTGATTTCACTTTCACATTAGTCTGGAGCCCTGCAGCGTCCTGCGAAAACAAATTAGCAGACAAAAGGCGGCGCACAGCTGGAATGAACCACCAACCATGTGGGCAGCGTGGTAATATATGGTAATACATGTCATGTTTTATTTGTGGAGAAGTATTGTGTGTGCTGCGACTCTTTTATACTTGTATGTATGACATCAGTAGATTGTCGTCACATTCTGATGTGAATTAAAAGTGAAAATACAGGCTACATATGATCATGAATACTGTTGTGCTCGTCATGAAACACGGCGGTCGGTTCTGATAAAATGCAGCTTCGTCATGTTTATTAGACTGTTGGGATTGTTGCCTCGACTCCTCAGATCTCTGGTGGGAGGAACTGAGATGCGAGGAATCGAGGAGGCACAATTAGCAAAATAAGGTCCTGAAATAGGGATTTCTGTCGCGCCTCCTAAAGGGAAGGATGGTGTTACGTAGCTGTCTAGGCTTAGCTAGAAGATGACAAAACCAGAGGTTGTTGGGTATGTAAAGCCATTTATTGCTTAGTGACATAAATAACAAGGAAAATGAGATGTACAACAAAGACAACCAGGCTGGTGGGTGCTGCTCAATCAAAACACCAGATGAAGGCTCACAGAGAAACAAAACTCCTTAAACTTAGAGACACAACAGCAACACTCATGGGACTAACATACGAGTCCAAGTGAACAGAACCAACTAAACCAACGAGAACACATTAGGTCCTAGTGGTCCTCTCTCAATGGCAACAGAAACTAACTACTAACATCGTTATACAGCTGCTCGCAGAAGTTAGAACAGAAGACACAAAAGCGAGATGGAAACCCGGGTGTGGTGGTCTGGAGTGCAGGTCCTCATCCAAAATCACTCACTGTACCTGACACAGGGAACTATATGTTGTGTTCTCCATTTTGTGGTGCTGTCCGAATGTTACGCCCAATGTGGTGCACTCAAAATATCCCACAATGCACCGACAAAAGTACAGCAGATGGTCACTAACCAACAATATGTACCATCATGCATTTTGTCATCCAGCTCATGGTATAGGAGCTTCAACAGAACTCAACCTCACAAACCTACAAGAGATGTCCAGATGATTTCTACTGATGCTCCTACGACGTGATTTCATCTCAAGGCAAGGCAGCGTATCTATATTGAAGAGGTTGGAAAGGGAAATGGAAGTCACACAAAAGGCTTCTTGTTGCATAGAAACTGGCCACTTTGAGAAGAAAACAGTTGGTAGAAAATGAATGACAAACACTGCAGGTACTGATGACAGATTTCCAAACTAAACAAATAATTCATGGCTAGTAGACCTCGTTTTCCTTCTCGTTTGTCTGCAGGTGTGTTGGCACTACACTGCTACAGCACAAATTAATTAATAAAAAGCTTGAATAGCGTCTGAAATGTGACTTTGCCGAGGTGCCCCCCACATAGTTCCCTACGTATAGGGATCCCTAGATAGGCAGTAGGGGACGAGTGGACGGACACAGCCCAGGTCTGGAGCTCCGGGCCAATTGGCCATGATTGGAGACAGACGGGGTGTGGAGCCCTCCAACCTGGCAACAGTCTGCACCAACCATCTCCCTTCAGATCCACCACAACAAGGAATGGGTGTCGATGGGAGCTGCACTGAGGTGTGCGGCGTCGCTGACCGAGCTGCTGTTGTAGTCGAGTCTCTGTGTCAGAAAGTGTCGGGCAGTTTTTTGACAGCTGATAGAAAAATCAGCACCCGACACTGCCTCACAGGTGTACAGGGGATTATTATTATGGGATGCCAGAATCCACCTCTCTTTCTGTCATCGTGGGCCAAACTGAGTGAAGTCTGGGTGACAGCAGCTGCCCACCACCTCCAGCTCGCTCCCACCTCTCCGTTCTCCGTCGACAGCCGGGGTGGGCCGCTTTATTATTGGATTTAAGTAGCATGCAATCTTCCTCCGCTGTGAAATCAGTTTTATGTTCCATTTCATTATCATATTTCACCTCCGCGAGGCAGGTTGGCTGCTCCTCCACAGGCAGCAGTGAGGCTTTACTGGATGTGCAAGGACGCCCAAGGAGGAGGCTTTTTTTTTTCTTTTTTTTTTTTTTGATCCTCTTCCTGGAAACAAGCCTCACGTTGGACTCTGTCTATGAATAATTGCACAGTTCACTCAGTGGTGTTATGTTCCTGTATCCGTGCAGACTTTGTTGCTGTTGAAGGTTATTCGCGTTGATTTTAGATGAGCAATGAGTACAAACAATTTATAGCATCAATCAGATCGCTACACCCATAAATCCATTAGAGCTACGTATCCAGTTTCCCGATACTTCCTGATGATTTGTCGGCTTTATTGTGTCCTTGTGAATCACTCTGTAGCTTCTGCAAAGTGCTCCATAAATATATATTTGATTAATTATTAGTAGTTTTTTAGAGTCGCAGCCAAAGTAGTTTTAACCTGTGCAGACGTGATGTGATTTGTCCTGACATTCACCTCCAATCGATCGGCCAGAAAAAAGGCTTTTTGGGAATCTATTTTCTGCCAGAGCGCTCGTCATTTGTCATGCACTGCGAGGACAGCCGTGACAGATGATTAATTCGGGCTTCAGGATGATTCGGTTGCAGTTTGATGGCTTTGATTTCTCACGAGTCGGCGTGAGTCGCAAAGGGCAAACTTTAACAAACAGGGTGTCGATCAGAGAGGATGTTTGGTGGACAGACCAGCATCAACACACTCGCCTGTGAAGCTGTTATTCCATTAATCAAGAGGGATGCCCCGCCCCCTTCAGGAAGAAGACTCTCTCTGCATCTGTTATTGACAGCAAATAGCAAAACTGTGCGTGAAATCACTGACTATTATTCTATTTGTACACTGCACTTAGGCTTTATAATTCACCTTTTTATCATAAATATCAGTCATTTTGCACCTTTATTGTATTTGCGTCTATCTTGTATCGGAATCAGTGTCTCGGAAATTTAAGACAATCTGGAAGAAAGGGAGCGTTTATTGAACGTTTCATGGCAATTTAAATCTAATGCATTTAAGTGAAGCTATAAAACATTCTGCTGAGTGTCTGTTACTGGTGCACACTGCTGCTTATTTACCACCCAGCTCTCTTTTGTCGTAACATTTCAGTTTTTTCGAGCATTTTTGCAGTGAAAAGCTGGCAGGTCGGAGTTATTTCAAGATAAACCGAACATTTTGTGAGGAGGAGAAATCTGTTCCTAAATCTTTGTTGTTGCCACTCTGCAGTGCTGCTGAACCGTCAAGAGTTATTCACAGGTTTTAATGCCAAAATGTACAAAACAACACACGAAAGCCGCCCAGGAGTCATTAAAAAATCACACCAAGCATGTTGGTTGCATTATTGGCACAGTTGGTCAGAAACATTCATCGTTATGCGTCACATGTGAAGTAATCAATGACACGACATCAGGTGTGAATTGGACTTCTGGTACCATCCAGTGTTGTGTTAGAAGTGCTAATGGTTACTTCAGAATCAGGTTCAGACAACTTGTGAATCACCATTATTAAAGGAATCATGATCACGCAGTAGAAATAACAGTCACTGTATGACTGTATGTTGTTACTGGCTCATATATGACATTTTACTTTTTCTACTACACTTGACTTCTACTTTCTGTCCAGATGCACTCTGGAGACAACAACAACTCGACTTTTACATGCAACGCAAAATCGATTCTTTTGATTGCAATTAAACTTAGCAAAAGCTGGAATAAAATCAAAAACCCGTGTGGAGGATGGATGGATGGTCCGTCGCTCTAATGAACCTCCAGCTCCCTCCGACCACCTCGGCTGTGTTTTAATGCACCACGTAGTCGTTCTCATTTACATACGTTGCTCTTTCTGTGGTCAGACAGCAGAACGTGGCAGAAGCAGGCGAGTCATTTAATTGTGGCTCAAATGTCAGATTCCTGTGTTGGAACTCGTCCTGACCGTCCATTAAGGCGCCTCCTGCTCCCTGTGGGCTCATATATGGTCTTTTTTTAAAAATACAGCCAAAACCCTGATATAGTTTCGCTCATTTAAATGTTTTTCTGTTGTGTTTTTTTTGTGTCTGGTGAGACTACAGAGCAAATGCGAAATAGGAATAAATGTTTGTGTGCTAGCTTTAGCATCCATCCGCTTGTGTATTTCTGGAACTCGTTGTCTCTGACTGAATGCCTGAAGCCTG
>NW_007580229.1:28136-43364 GCF_000690725.1 Stegastes partitus | reverse complement strand
TAAGACCACTGATGCTGTATCATTTTGTTTCTAGACAACCTACTAGGAGTATCAGTATCAGGGCTTCTTTAGCTTTTTGAAACCATGTATAAGATAGAACATTTTTGACTTTTATGTTAATGCCTTCTTCTTATCATACGTGGTAACAGTGAAAAGGCAAACACAATGCACTGCAGCTGCTTTTTACAGTCAAACCAGAGGCTTGTTTGTGAGCTCAGGTGCTTGTAGTGACAGTCTGGATTGGAACCGCAGACTTGGTCAGCACAGGCCAACTACATATTTCGCTGTGCGTTTTTTCTGCTGCTTTTCCAGCTTTAAAAATCCAGACCATTTCCAAATCACAGATATTGTGTCACCGCCATTATTTCCTTGTTTTGAGATGTTTGGCTCCTCATTGGCCCCTGCAGGTGTCAGCTGCATAACCCTTTTGCTGCAGCCTAACCCAGTGAATGTGCAGATACAGAACAGTTATATTATTTGAAATAATTCACCAGTTTAACGTCACTATAGCAGTTTTTTCATGATAAACCATTGTGTAATGGCCAGGCCCCATATTCTGGAGTATGTCTGGTTTCAGTAGCATTCTATTATTCTCTTTCTAGCTGTTTTTCTTCCTTCTCTGCTTAGAAATAGTGTTCTGGAGATTTGGCAGAACCTTCTGATAGAGGCCTTTTAATTTAAAGTCAGAACTAAATTCCTTTATTTGATGCACCATGCCTCTGGAGCTAAAGACCTGAGGGCAGCAGAGAAGTTAACACTGTTAGAGGCAAACTCAAGATCTACTTTTTTAGTTGATTTGCATTGATTTATTTCGCCTGTTTATACATTTCAGTCTGCTGAATCTGTCTTTAAACACTTTACAGTTTTATTGTCGTCTTATTTTGTAATTCTGAATGTTTTGACTTATTCTGCCTCGGATTGCTCCTTATTGCATTTATTTATAGTGGGGATTTTTTAAGTCCTTCAATGGTACTGTAATTGTTTTTTAGGAAAGATTTGGGAGGGGGCATTTAAAGATGAGGGGTATCTTTTTTTTTTCCTTCTTCTTCTTTCTTTTTGTTGTGTAACGCGCTTTGTGTTTTATTTTATTTGTATGAATTGCACAATACCCAAAGTGTGTTTCACTTGTTAACTAAGTAAAATTGTTTGACTGTGTCTTGAGATGTTGGTCTTGTTTTTAACTGCTCCTGTGTGTCTACAGTGAACTCTGTCTGCTGGGGTCCCTATGACTTTGGTCTGATTCTGGCCTGCGGCAGCTCTGACGGAGCCATTTCCCTCCTCACATTCACCGGAGATCAGCAGTGGGACGTCAAGAAGATCAGCAACGCACACACTGTGAGTCTGACACACAGCACTCAGCAGCATAGACATGAAATGTCGGCTTTACTCAGAGAAGAAATCTGCGTCACTGCCATTGTATTTGTTGGTGTCGTGTATGTCGGCTGTTATACGCTGTGCTGTAATTTGGCTGCAGATTGGCTGTAACGCCGTGAGTTGGGCTCCCGCTGTAGTTCCAGGCAGCCTGATCGATCAGCCATCAGGACAGAAACCAAACTACGTGAAGCGCTTCGTATCCGGAGGCTGTGACAACCTGGTAAAACTCTGGAAGTAAGTTATCGGCGAGAGACTTTCTGTCCCACTTTCTTTTATGTGATGTCAGCAATAACCTTAATAAATGTATTTGTGTCTTGCTCAGAGAGGAGGACGGTCAGTGGAAGGAGGATCAGAAGCTTGAGGCTCACAGTGATTGGGTGAGAGACGTCGGCTGGGCTCCCTCTATTGGTCTTCCCACCAGCACCATCGCCAGCTGCTCTCAGGTGAGGCTTCATGGACTTAAAGGGATCAGATATGTGGTTTATGTCAAGACTTGACCTCTACAACATACTCTGCCCTTTAGCAGCATCTGCTATGTTTCTAAACAGTCATGTTCCTCCTCCTTATCAAGTATTTATTTAGCTTCTAAAAAGTTGCATTTGCTCACTTGTACCACTAGATGGAGCCAAAGAAAGCATCCCAAAATTCTCCAGGTGGCTTTAGAAAGGCTGATTTACACATCTATACGATATCTGTTATCCTAACCAGGCTACATTTGAGTTTTTAAAGACTCACAGAAGTGTTGTGTTAAATTTGATATTTTAATGGCAGCTTCCTGAAAACTCATCACCAAAGTGAAGTGGGTTTTTACACCTTCTTCTTCTTCTTCTTTTTCCAGGACGGACGTGTGTTTATCTGGACGTGCGACGACCCTGCAGGCAACACCTGGACAGCCAAACTGCTGCACAAATTCAACGATGTGGTCTGGCACGTCAGCTGGTCTATTACTGGAAATATACTGGCTGTTTCTGGAGGAGACAACAAGGTACAATGTGCAAATGTACACAGTCTCTCTATTGACCAATCGGCTCTTTTGGAAAATTGCATCATCATTCCTGAAAGATCATTCAGAGCTCAGTGTGCAGGCAGTGCTGGAAAAGGGTCTCTGAGGGGGACGAGAGAAAAGACTAAAGACCCAGCTCTTTACTGAACACCTTTGCACTTACATGTAAACAACTTATATATGGTTAAATCTCACTTTGATCGTGCCTTTATACGAGGCAGTGATAGAGATAATCTGTCTGGTTTTGGTTGCAGCTGCTGTGTTTCTTTTAGCCTGTCTTCCAGTTTTACTTCCTCGTATTGGTTTTAAGGTTATAGTTTGTTCTTTTTGTGAGAAATGCGCAGCTGTAGACCTGTCCGTGTTTGTTATTGGTCATCTGCCAACGATTTACCGACTTAATAACCAGCTTCATGTGACCGACTGATCATGACGAGATACTCTGGTGTTGCTGAACCGGCCTCTGACTGCTGCTCTATTCACTGTTTGCAGGTGACGCTGTGGAAGGAGTCGATGGACGGCCAGTGGGCGTGCATCAGTGACGTCAGCAAAGGCCAGGGCGCCGTGTCCACCATCACAGACACACAGCAGAACGAGCAGTGACACTCGCATGAACACACACATTACAGCGACCCCCGACCACGTGAGGTCGACCCCAGTCTGGAAAGATGAATGAATGAATAAACGCGCTGGACATTTGGACCGAACACAGGGCGTCCACAGTGATCGAGCTCGTCTTCTTCAGCCTCAAATGTACCAGAATAAATATTTCTAAATGTCATCTTTCGCTGTTCAAAGATGGAGAGTCTCTGCTTTGTTTGGTGATGTTTAGAAATACAAACATGATCAGTAACTACTTTTTTTTTATCAGACGCACTCCACTATTTCTGTTCAAGCTTCTTCCCAGTTTATAGTTTCCACATGTTCTTGAATGCTGGTCCAAATAAAATGAAAAACAAGATCTGTATCTATACGCCCACCCTCCATTCTCCCATCCCATGATGCTTTGCTACCGATACATTCCACCTCCACCAGTGGAGGAGGCAACTGTCCCTCAACTTTCAACACTTTTTTTTTTAATGACTGCTTTACCCAAACAAGCAGGAAAACTCCCACAAAATACGAAGCCGCTTGTTTTCTTTACAGTTCATGAATTATTTGCAGAAGCAGCTTCACGTGTCAGCCTGTAAACAAACACAGTTCTACAAAGACTGACCGTCTGGTTTCAAAGTTTATAAGAAGACAATGACTGATTTAATTAGTGAACTAAATTCAGAACCTGCCTTAACTTATCAACCGCTGTTCCTATGGCAACCAGAAGTGAATACCTGTTGCTAAGACAACCATGAATGGAACAAACCAGTTTTGGATTTATTTTTTTTTCCTCCGGTTGTAAAATCAGACACTGTGGATGTGTTTTTCATATTTGATGTAATTAAATAATTGTTAATGTTAAAACAGTGTTTGTGTTTGTTTTTGCTTTATGTTGAATATTTACTTAGAATGAAAGTAAGAATATAAGTTCCTGTGGAACATGTACAGAGCTCAGCAAATGCATAAGACCGTCACCCAATGTCAGGTTTATGCCACAGCTGCCCTAAATTAACAGCATTGGTAATTACCACAATCATTTCTTATGGTTCTGTAGCGGGTAATAGACCCGTATGTAGAAGCTCTTTAACCAAAATGATATTTTTAATGCTAGAATATAACTGTTATTGTTATCCATGCATTTTCAGATTTACTGTTTTACAAACAAAACATAAGAAATAGTAAAGCACATTATTATTTATTTGCATTCCTGAACAGAAAAATTAGCTTTAGTGGTTGAATATTATGCTTGATTAATTTCTGACTTCTCAGAGAAGCCCAGGGGCTCAGATTTGGGTATAAAAAAATGAATTCAGTTTGAAATTCCTCATTCCTGTTCAAAATGGTAAAATGTCAAGAGCTGAGTGGCATTAAAGCACGTCATGATGCTGGTAGCCTACATACATATGCAGTGCTTAATAAATTAGACAGGTTGCCTAATTTGTTAATCACTGTAGATGTGGATGTGATTTTGTGTCGTCACTTTGAGTTTCTTTATGCTATTTCATAGTTCTGCCTTTTTGTCATAATTGTGACTTTAAATCTTCAGAAATGTAATCTGTGTGACTTTACATGAATTTGTTGTTTTTTATAATCGGGACAAACTTTCTTCTCGACCGTTTCTGTCACTGAGAGAGACGAGCCTCCAGTAATCCCCTTCAGTTACTCAGTGACGTGGTGCGTTCCCACTGTGACAGTGGTAACATTGTGTTTTGGTAAATTGTTTTGTCAGGTTTCCAAGTGCTGTGATTCTCTTGTTTTGTTTGTTTCCACAGTGATGGTAAGAAAACGCCTGTAACCACATTGTTTTTTACCAGAACAAGTCGTGGTGATGTTGCTGCTGCTGGGACGGTCGCGTGTGTGCAGGTTCGCCCATGAGTCAGTGATGCACAAAAATAGGAACCTGACCCTGAGAATTTCAAACTGATTGGGTAACTGAAAAGAAGCGGGAAGAGATGAGAGGCGATGCAGAGGAAACAGACAAGGAAAGAATGAATCAGAGCGATTCTGTCAGATTGAAGCTTTTTTCACTTCAGTGATAAATCAGTGAATTTCAATCAGCAGATCATCTAGCAGTCATCTGAGTGGTGTTAGAGTGTTTTACAGTCAATGACAGGTCAAGTCATCCTTTAGCATGAATGGTGGGCTTCTGTTGGAAAGCTGGTCTGATGTTTTTGCTGTCTGTGTATTAAAACCAGACCTTTAAATATCAAAAAACATGATTTATGAATTAAAGTCTTTTTCTATAATAGCACCATATTAGAATGACCTGGTCTCCTCTCTGTAGTCTTGTCTTTGGCTCACCCCCTGCATGCATCATTATTAAGAACAGGTTTCACTCCCTTCCACAAGTTTGGATCCAGAGTGAGTGCATTCACATCCTTCTCTGAAGCTTGGAGGAAGCGTTTATTACTGTAGTTCCTGTTCACTCCCGGCACACATAGTTGGGTTTAAATAAAGTTACTGCATCTCCTCCAGACTTTCTACCTGTTACTGAATCAAATGAAAGTAATTCTAGTAATTAAAAGAGTCATTTCACTTTATTAAATATTTTGCAGACTCCTTCCTCAGTGTGAGCAGAGTCCAGCGATGTTCTTGGGGGTTCGGTGTCATCGTGTTCAACAGCTTATCTCTAACTATATCTCTCTTCAAAAACAGGTGATTTTAACATTACTCATAGGTTGGAAAATGCATGGAAATGATAGTTTTAGAGCTGTGACAGTTCGACGGTTTAATCAACTGATCACAAACAGATCAAAAATGACAGAGAGACATAAAGCGATGTAAAACAACGAAAGATGCAAAATGGCCAAAAAGAAACACAAAATAAACAGAAAGAGGAAGGATGGGAGGATTTCAGAGATGTGAAACAACTAAAAAAAAGTTGCAAAATGATCCTAAACGATGTAAAATGGCGAAAAAGACACACAAAGAGACGCATAATGACCTCAAAAAGATGTCAACAACCAGAAAGAAAAACAAAACGACCACAAACATTTGCAAAATAACCACAATGAAACATAAAATGGTCACAAACAAATACAAAATGACCAAAAACAGGTATAAAATGACCACAGAGACACAACAAAGAGACGCAAAATGACCACAAATGCACCCAAAATGATCATGAAGAGACACAAAATGCCCACAAAGGGACGTGAAACAAACACAAAGAGATGCAGAAAGACTACAAAGAAACTGATTGAGTCCTGTGCAGGAGGGGAGAAGGTTGATTTATATTTCTCAGCCCAGAGGAATGATGTTTCTTATTCCTCCATGATTCTTCATTTAGGAATACATGAAAGAGTCAAAAGCAAATGCAGCAGCAGGGGAAAAAACAAAAACCAATAAACAATCAAGGATCCTCTGAGCAGCCTCTGAACAAAAGCTCAGAGCAGAGAACAGCTTCAGGAGGTGGAAAGGCTTCATATTAAACTCCTCATTAAGACCACTGACAGACCTAATGTTGTGTAAACAGATCTGCAAGCTTTCATAGTGGAGAAATAATGTGTTTTCCTCAGTGAACAGAGAACTGTAGGGTTTGATCAACACCTCAGCTCAACTTCATTACAACAAACACAAGCTGCTGCTGATAACTGCTGCCTGTGCTACGGTTTGCATGTATCCGTGTGTGTGTGTGTGTGCGTGTGTGTGTGTAGGTGTGTGTGTGTGCGTGTGTGTGTGTGTGTGTGTCTGTGTGTGTGTGCGCGTTGCGGCCGGCAGAGACACTTCCTGCACTCTGCAGCTTTGTTCTGTTTTCTTCAGCCTGCTGACACATGAGCAGCTGTTTCAATTCTTTCTCTTTGATTTTGCGTATTTCAGCCACACAGGTGAGTTTTTGTTCTGTTTGCATTCATTTACTGCTTTTAAAAACTCAAACCTCACTGCATCAGACAGTAATTTGACTCCAGCAGTAGAAGAAAGCTGAATACTTTTTTAGTTTCATTTTAAAGGCTGTGAACTGAAGCTGAACCTGCTGCTGCTGCTGGGTTGTTATCACACATTCAGGATGAAAGTTGAAAACTGCTTTTGCTGCTTGCGTTGTGAGCAAACCGAAGGAGTGCTGAACATTTTTGAAAAGTTCAGTATGAAACTAAATAACTGAAAAGGAAAATTTGATAAGCTGAAGTCAAGGCAGTGAAAAGAAATGATCATCAAGGTTAGGGGGGTTTTCGTTTGTTGTTTTTTGGAGAATATATTTGAATGCAAAACATGTCATCATCTTATAAAGTATGGGGCATTTTTACAGATAAAGATATAAAGGCTGCATCAACAAGCTGCAACTTTAATGCATCTGTAATAATAATGTTATAATCCTATAATATAAGATGTGTAATAATACAAACCTCTACACAAATAACACTTTTACTCTTGTTGCATTACTGGTAATTAAATGAAATAACATTTTGAATGACTTTGAGTTGTTTCACTATTGTTAAAGTATTCACAAAGTGTTTTTGAAAAACCTTCATGGAACATTCAAAACACATTTTCTGATGTGGGAAACCCTGCAGCAGCTTTTTGGGTCAACTTGTACCTCATCTTTGTCAAAATGTGATTAATAACATCTCATACCTACATTATAGAACCACCATTATTGGGTCAAACTGAAAATATTTAGATTAAATATGTAACATGGCACACAGAGGTTCCAGGCTGTTGCTGTAATGACCAGATGTTGATGTGGGGTCATTCTCAACAGTTTGTAGATTGGTCCATATGGAGATTTGTTGCCAGTTTTTCTGGTCTTAGTTAGTCCACTCTCACCATTTTGGCATGTGAAAATAAACACAAGTCAAGATCTACTGATGCTAGAAGTCTCAAAAGTACGTAAAATGTTGATTTTTTTTAGCAGGAAATATTGGTTACATCCACATATACGTATTTACATGAACTTTTGAGGCTCCGGTACCAACCTTGTTTGAAAATTTTGCACTTTCTTCCATTTTCAAGGGCTAACGATTTAAAAATTAAGCCTTTTCTGGAGCAATTTAATCAGTAGGATCTGCTGGAAACTATTTATACAGTGCAGCAACACAGTGTAGCTGTTATAAACTTTATATGTAGACATCAGCACACCCAGCAGTGCTGCAGAGATAAAAATGAATTAAACATAAGCATAAAACAGTCTGAATTAAGTCACATGAATGAATGAATGAATGAATGAATGAATGAATGAATGAATGAATGAATGAATGAATGAATGAATGAATGAATGAATGAATGAATGAATTGAGCATGATTTCATGGTTGAGTCACATCTGTGCTGCATGTTGAAGCTGACCTTGTATTCATCCTCCAAACCCTCTGAATTATCTTTCTGTCCAAATGAAGTCAGAATGAAGATAGCAGCCTTTAATGCCAAGAACCTCGGACAGAAAAAAGTTGCAGACAAGACTGTCGTCCGCTACCTCACCAAGGTAATCATAATTCCATCCATGTAGCAATGTTCATGCACACGGGAGACCAAGAAACATGCAGGAAAAAGATAAAGGACAGCAGTGATGTGATGGCGTGTGTTTCCTCCAGGTCATGTCTCGGTACAGCGTGGTGGTGATACTAGAGGTGATGGATAAGAGCGGCGAAGCCATGCAGAAGTTAAAACAAGAACTCAACAACGCTGCGTGAGTTCACTGCTGAATGTACAGATGTCAGCAAAAGTTTATATCTGTAAAGACCACGGACATCATGGCAGTCTTGGGTTTCCAATAACTCCTACAACTCAGAATTTTCTCTCTTTGTCTTTGTCACAAAAAACAGTCATGCATTTTTATTTTAGACAGATTTGCTTTATGTCTTCTGGAAATGTGACAAAATCTATTAAAGAACCAAATGCATGATTGTTTTTTGTGACAAGGAGTGTTGCAGCCGATCATTCAAGGGAACCTAAGAGTTAGATGAGTCATTGGGAACTTGAGACTTCTTTTGTTCACAACTGTTCAACCAATTCTACACTCCCTCTGCCTTTTTGAAAAATGTTAATTGTGTTAGTGTCCCATTTTGCCAGTTGTATCCTGTTAAAGTGGGACACTGCTCTGAGTGATTTTGACAGAAAAAAAATAAAGTTTTTGAGGATAGAACTTTATGAAATTGGGAGCTGGGGCTTTGGGAAAAAAAATCTGCAACTTGTTCAGAATACACATTCCCAGGAAGTGTCCCATTTTACCAACACCCATTAAAATGCTCCCAAACTTAGGGACCACACTCTTGATTAAAGATAGGAAAGTAACTCCATAAACAAAAGGCATATGGGTAAGCCTAGAGCTTCAGTAAACAGTAACTGAACTGTTCCTTTAGGCTTTTCTTTTAGAAATGAAGAAGCCTCTTGAATAAGATGTGAAACGTCTTAAAGAACCTAAAAGGGAAGTGCAGTAGTCTTGACACCCACACAGACTTCATGTAACGTGACAGTGGTGTCCTCTCATGTTGTTCATGTTTCCATCAGCGACAACAGACAGCGTCCCTACACCATGATCTCCAGCGACCAGCTGGGACGAGACACGTACAAGGAGCAGTTTGTTTGTTTCTACAGGTGAGTCCAGCTTCACCGTCTACATCACATAGTACTGACATTAAAGCCAACATTAAATCTTTGTGTGAGATGAAAACATCTTTCCATAGTTTGTGGATCCAAAGTTTTGGTTTTACACAAATGTCATGTAACATGCACACAAACAGAGAGGACGAGCTGACGCTGACGGCCCACTACCAGTATGAAGACAATCAGGCTGGAGACAAAGACGTCTTCGCCAGAGAGCCTTTCATCCTGCGCTTCAGCTGTCCCACTGCAGGTCTGTGCTGTTCAGTCAAATCACAGCCCACAACACACTGCTTCAATCCAAATGTACAGCGGAGGTTTTTGTGTTCAGAAACAGTAGGACATATTTGTAGGTATGCAACAGTTTGGATCAATCTTTTTAAGTCACTGCAAATTCTCCTGAAATTCTGTTCAACCAACAGTGAGTTTGAGGAAATTGTTTTTTCTCTAAAATCAAAGGTACTTCAGTAGCATAAACAAAAGTCTTTGTCGATTATTCATAGAAATTAAGTTGTTTTAATTATTATTTCCAAATTATGTTTATGAAATGTTTAAAGGATAGGGAAATAGACTTAAAATCCTAAATACACGGTGAAGAAGAATGAAGTCATGAAGCTGATTTCATTCAGTTACCTCGACTTGAATTTAGCTTTAGATCAATATTTAGATCAACTACTGCAGGAATTTGAGTTTAAATTACACACAACATTAAGCTGATGCAACATTAAACGTCAACACAATCCATCAAAATAATGTTTGCAACCTAAAAGGTTTCACTAAATCAGTAAATTAGATTAGTTTATCTTGCAGCAGTGCATTTAATTTAGTCTCTTGAATGACTTTTTGGAGTGCCTAAGGAAACAAAGGGGGTGAACAATCACTTTCTACATTACAGCCACACATACTGTACTTATCCTGTAATCACAGAAACCGTTGTGGGAACATTTATAAAGTGCTACACAGTTCATTGTCCCATCTTTTGTGCAACTTTCAAGCCTCCAGTGGTGAGTTTATATACCTTATCATATCCACACAGACAGATGGTACTTGTGTTTTTTATATTTTGAGCTTGTTGCCTCCTTATTCCCTTAAACCTCGTTCCCTTCTACCTGCCGGTATGTAACAGTACATTCTGTATAAGTCTAAAAACTCACACTGTGGATTTGTATTAATAATACTGTGTATTTATTCACTACCTGTGTGTGCTGGTGTCTTCACGTATGTTTGGTTCTGTTTATCATGTACCTTCCAGCTGTGAAGGACCTGGTTCTGATCCCAGTTCACACCAAACCAGACGACTCTGTGAAGGAGCTGGACGAGCTGCACGATGTGGTCAACGCTGTCAGGACGAAATGGGGAACTAATGTACGCTTGATACTTTTAGTTTTTTTTTTAAAGTGTTGCAAGTGAAATACATGAGAGTGAAACTAATTGGATTTGTTGCCAGGTTCTGAATGAAATTCATAGCAGATTTAGAATCAAATTTTACTTTTAGCTCCAGGTTTAAAATCACATTACAGGTACGAGGAATGTCCTGACATTGGTTTTGATGTTATATGCAGTGGTGGAAAGTAACTCATGTGGCCTTGGTTGCTCGCCCTGTACAACATCAGGAAGATCAGACCTTTCCTGTCTGAACATGCAGCACAACTCCTGGTACAGGCTCTCATAATATCACACATTGACCACTGCAGCTCCTTACTGGCAGGCCTCCCCGTATCCACAGTCAAACCTCTGCAGATGATCCAGAATGCAGCAGCACGTCTGGTTTTCAACCAGCCAAAAACAGCACATGTCACCCCGCTGTTTAGATCGCTTCACTGGCTTCCAGTTGCTGCCCGCATCAAATTCAAAACCGTGACACTTGCTTACAAAACCACAACGAGAACAGCTCCCTCCTTCCTGAACTCTCATTCAGATCGACACTCCCTCCCGCTCATTACGTTTGACCAACAACAACTGCCTGATCCAACCACCACAACAGGGCCCAAGATCAATAGCTAGACTCTTCTCCTCTGTGGTTCCCCGGTGGTGGAACAAGTTACCAACCTCTGTTCAATCTGTTCATTCCCCGCAGTGTTTAAGAAAAGACTAAAGACCAGCTCTTCACTGAACACCTTTGCACTTGACAGACTGAAAACAAATAACCAACCAAACAAACCAACAAAATAAAAGGAAATCCTATCACCTCCCACACAGCCTGCTATTGGTATTAATGCCCTATCACACTTGAACTTGTTCTACGGCACTTACCTAGATTGTTTTTCTTCTGACTAGATCCTCGCTTGTGTTGTCTCTGATCTAAGATGTACATCACTTTGGGTTAAAGTGTCTGCTAAATGAAATTGTAGAATTGTAGTAAATTTACTCAAGTACTGTGCTTAAGTATATTTTTATGGTACTGCATACGTTTCAGAGGAAAATGTTGTACTTTCTACTCCACTACTTTTATCTGACAGCTTCTTTGAAGATGTAAATTTGACACAACAGAAACTAAAGCAAGCTTTTCAAATAGTAGCAGTTGGCTCACATTTCAGATGTCTGTAGTCGTTAACAGCGCCACCACATGGTGACTTTTCCCTCTAAACTTCTCACATAGTTTAATTTTAATAAATATTCAAATGAGCCAACATCCCAGCAAAAAATGAAGAAATTTAGAGAATATTAGAGAGAAACTAAAAACAGATTTGAATCTTACGACTTGGAACATGTTTGGAGCCCTCACATGTATCTGCTGTCTGTGTATATAAAAGTGGATATAGAGTAGTTAAAACCTGCAGCTACAGTAACATCATCCTACAGTAATGCTTCAATATTAATATTGTAATGATGGCAGATATAATAATACATCAGTCAGAGGGACCAAACGAGGACTTTTAGACATAATTTTGCCGCAAATATTTTTACTCAAGTAGGAGTTCTCATGCAGCAATTTTACTTGTGATCTAGTATTTTTACATGTTAACTTAGGTCGAGGGCTGAATACTTCTTCCATTTTGGTTTTATGTGATGCACCTTTATTTGAAATAGAATTTACAGTCTACCTTTACTGCAGACGTTTAAACTCTTGGGCACTTCTGCCTTTTGCCAGTTTATGACTCTGTTACATTTTAGTAGCTGTACATTATGTAAATACTGCTGTGAGTGTGATAAACAGTCCAATACTGAGCCCTTTGTTAGATGATCTGTCACGTCCTTACAGCTGAATGTGTCTCATGAGAGAAACACAAACATGACCGAGTTTCACCTTTTTGATTTAGGTGTTCAGAAGAACCGTACGTGCAGTTATCAGATCATGAATGCTTCTGTTATTTCCTCTTATTTCTGCAGAACATCATGATTTTGGGGGACTTTAACGCAGATGGACAATATCTCTCCAAGAAGAAGAAGAAAAACATCCGCATCCACTCTGCTCCTTATCACTGGCTGATAGAAGATGATGTGGACACAACGGCGAGCAACCAGAATGACAACACCTACGACAGGTGACCTGCTGCTGTCTGAGCAGAGTTTTCTCTCAACACCTTTCTGCAGCAGAAAATTTACATACGTCTGGATAATGTTTAATGACTTCTCATGTGCACAGAACCACAACTGATGGCTTAAATGGCTTAAATGTATAAACATATATTAATGAATTTAGTCATCTGAAATACATAAATAGATAAACACAGGGTGTGACATGAAAAACAATCAAAAAATGCACTTGATCTTTTTTTTAAATATATATTTTTTACAGTGAACATGTTAAAATATGGTTTATTAATCATTTTACATTGCATTAAATTCTGTTTCCAACATTTCTTGTGCATTAGTGGGCTACGTTTTTAACAGATTGGTAAAAGCAGTAGTTTTTACAAAGCAAAGAGTGAGCCATTTGCTTTGGTCTCAGACATTTTGTTTTTTTACAAATAATCTGCAGGGAATTCAAATTTTGAATTGAACATAAAGCAGTGAACTTCCTCAAACAACAATATGAGGTAAACATGTCCATTTGTAGCAGATAACTCGTAACTATTTATATTATCTACTTGCAGGGCTGAAGTTCAGTCCTCCAGCACTTTCATGTCCATCCATCCATTATCTATACACCCCTTAATCCTCACTAGGGTCATGGGGGGCTGGAGTCTATCCCAGCTGACTCAGGGTGAAGGCAGGGAACACCCTGGACAGGTCACCAGTCTATCACAGGGCTACACTTAGAGACAGACAACCAAGCACACTCACATTCACACCTACGGACAATTTAGAATCACCAATTAACCTCAACATGTTTTTGGACCTTGTGGGAGGAAGCCGGAGAACCCAGAGAGAACCCACACTGCATGGGGAGAACATGCAAACTCCACGCAGAAAGATTCCGGTGCCCCCACTGGGACGCAAACCTGCAACCTTCTTGCTGCGAGGCAACAGTGCTACCAACTGTGCCACCTTGCAGCCCGCACTTTCACATATTCAGTAGAATTGGTAGCATACAGCTCAACAGGTTTAGAGTTAAAACATGTTCCCTCAGCTGGGAATTTGAGTTTTTCAGAGAGAACGTGGTCAGAAAAAGAAGTTGTGAAATACTGGTGCTTCTTACAGGCAATTTAAACAGATGTGTAGCATCAGGGATACTTTTTCAGATTAAAAGAGATCCACCTTTGACTTTAAATTCTTACTAACCCATTAATCTGCCACCATAGTACAGCCCATAGGAAGTGTACAGGAGGTAACTTCCTGTTTTCAAAGACTGTGATGGATGTTCTGCCCACAGGATCGTGGTGTACGGGAAGACCATGCTGAACGCCATCGTCCCCGGCTCGGCCAAACCTTTCAACTTCCAGAAAGAGTTCAAGCTGACCGATGAGGAAGTAAGACTGACACACGTTTGTGTTGGTGTGCAGCTGCACAGCTGATTGTTTGCAGCATGTAAAGGACAGTAGCAGCACTGAACATGTGACTCTTTATTCTCCAAGACCCTCAGCATCAGTGACCACTATCCTGTGGAGGTGGAGCTGAAGAGGAAGGAAACACCGAGGCAGAGGAGGGCGGCGGTTCCCCGAGCAGCAAACATGACGTCTATTAGAGGACAAACTGAGAAGAAAGGTGTGTTTTTGTTTTTATTTACTTCATGTATTTACACTGTGGAGTGTCACTGCCTGATTACATTCACATGATTTCTATAAAAGATTTGATGCATCATAATTCTGAAAAAACAGTCTGATCACAGTTCAACTACGTTCCATTTAATCATCTGCTATTTATTTCTGTGCATCAAATTGATGTGTCAGTATTTAAACTGAAGGGAAATACCATCATCTGTTACTACATATGTATGTTTCATTCAGTGTTTAGTTTCAGTTTTGCCTCTGCTAATGTAAACTAACAGGACCACAAAAGAAGAGGAAGGCTGAGGCAGCAGGACCACAGAAGAAGAAGAAGAAGGCCGAGCCAGCAGGAGCACAGAAGAAGAAGAAGACCGCATTAAAAAGGAAGCGTTAGGTGCATCCAAGACACCAACGAAGGCAAAACATCAGGACAAACATTAAACAAACGTCCACGATTTTAAACCACCAAATGTAAAACTCCATATTAAGTTTACATTAAATATAAAATAGTACATTTATTGTGATTGTCTGGTTTGTTGATGAGGTGACTAAATGTCCAATGGACTGTTAACTTATGAAATAAAGGTATTTAGAAACACCAATAGGTCAGCAGTGGGTCACCAGTAGGTTATTAG
>NW_007580229.1:10483-28101 GCF_000690725.1 Stegastes partitus | reverse complement strand
GATAGATAGATAGATAGATAGATAGATAGATAGATAGATAGATAGATAGATAGATAGATAGATAGATAGATAGATAACATGTGAAGTCAGCAGAAGCAACACAACATTACCTGCAGCATTAGCTTGGTACTAGTTCCACCTGCTGACTGTGTTGTTACAACGCTGTAGTTTACAGTTTTTCTCAGTCACTTTGGTGCATTTCTCAAAACAATTAGTACAAACTGTAAAACCCAGTTGATAACGTGTAAAAGTTTGTCATTTGCTCAAAATGGATAGTTCATTCCTCAAAAGCAAGACTTCATGTCAATGACAGTGTCTGTGTCATCAAGATGAAACGTCCTGACACCAGTGTTCATGAACAAGACAGTCAAATGACTTTGTCATGTTGTCATGAGGACAGTTTACTCTGTAAGTGTTTTCAAATGCAAAAAAGTCAGATCTTTGTATCAATACTTGAAAATGCTCAAGACACCACTGTACACTATTTGCACAGCCATTTGAAAACTACAGCAAAGTTACACATTACTGTATTCAGTGAGGTAACTGAGTACAAGGCACTGAACACGTATGTTTCACATTTTTACTGCGTATGATCTTTGCAAGTCTAATTTGTTCACAGCATTACACAAAAGAAAAATACACACTTCTTTACAACAAACATAAGAAACACCCTTTGGTTAGAGCTGTGCACAACACTACCATACATATTGAAACTTGAACATACACAGTACTGTAAATCATTCATGCACATCCAGACGTTCCTGTCTGTCTGGCCACATATTTTCATCTACATCACAGTGAATATCATCTCTTGCAATGCAGCGAAGAAAATATCTCCTCGAGTGGCGGATCCGCCCCCTACAGGACTCTGCTGCGATGTCATCACATGCTGCATCCACGGCCTCAAGCAGGACCATTTGGGTATATGGATGCCGGTTACATACCTTCCACCTCCATGCAGAGAAAAACTCCTCTATTGGATTTAGGAATGGGGAGTAGGGAGAGAGATATTCCATCAGCATCCTTTCATGTGCTGCAAACCACCGTCTGACCAGATCTGAGTGTTGAAAATGCACATTATCGAAGACAACAACATACTTGCTCAGATGGTCGGAGATTATCTGAACAAGTCAGCAGATGTTGTGTGGACCAAGATGAGGGATATGGGATTAGGACGGTGAAAACTGAGGTTCACCTGAGAAAAACTGTTCAACTTAGGAGATATTTTCAGGAAAAAAAATATTAAGAAATGTATTAAATTTGATTGACAGATCCTGACAACTAGCTCAACATTTTTGTATGTAAGGACTCAAGCAATAGTTGGTTTTATAGGGAATGATTATTCAGCACTCATAAGTGTAGTTTATTTTGACTGACAGGACACAAGCAAATGACAACGTTATAAAACAGCAGAGAATTGTATGAAAGCAGTCGATGCATGCCTCAAAAGCATTTGTAATGCTGGAATGAATGTGAAGCTGCTACGATGATGAGCACAAATGACTCAATGTGGTGGAGGCTGAACTAGCATTTATGAGACTTTTAATTCTGATCAGAGAAATGCACCAAAGTGACTGAGAAAAACTGTAACATTTCCATGATGAAAATGTTCAGGAGCTCTGATGCTGAACTTGTCAGTAGATTGATGAAGCTTTATATGAAGATAAATATGACCTAAGATACAACTTCTCATCCAACTGTAATATGTGATAAACACCATCAGCTACAGCAGTAAAAACCACTGACAGGCTGTTGAAATGCCAACTGTGAGATTAATATGTTCAGATATTTCCATCATTAACCAGTGAGGTCACTGGGATGGTTTTCAAACGCAAACAGAGATTAAATAAAAAAACACAAACGCCAGCTTGGTCTCAGGTTGTGGAGGCAGATCTGATTAAGCAGCAGCAGGCAGCACAAGGAGGAAACCGGACACAAGAAGCTTTGTTTATCCAAAGTGTTACAGCTGCTCAAGGTGGAGTGCACTGTTCATCACCTCAGGTCAGATGTTTTGATTCAGGTGAATGATGAAAGAATCACCTGCATGTGTTCATGCAAACCTAAAAAGTTATAATAACTTATATCATATATAATACATTACAATAGTCAGAAACAAGATATCTGACACCACAGCTCTGCAGCTTCTCCCCTCCTCTCCACTCCTGACTCCACCCTGAGGAGGTTTAAATAGTCAGGAGACACCTGAGACGCCTCACTGTGGTCAGACATCCGGCTTCACTTCTCCTCGCTCCTTTGTTTTCTGCAAGTGATTTTATTCACATCATCTTCTTCATCTTTTCCAATCACTCCATCCAGTCATACATCCATCTTTTTGTGTCACCCTCCATCTCTGAACCATGAGTCTGAGTCGTACCAAGCGAATCAGCTCCAGTAACTCCGTCCGGAGCAGCAGCGGCTCCAGGAGGCTGAGCGGTTTTGGTCCGGGTCAGGGGGGCTTCAGCGGGATCTCCCTGAGCAGCAGCTCTCTGTATGCAGGCACCAACGGGCACCACCACGGCCTGGGGGCCTCGCTGCAGTCCCTGTCGGTCAACAAGAGCCTCCTGGCCCCCCTCAACCTGGAGATCGACCCCAGCCTGTCCATGAGCCGAGCCCACGAGAAGGAGCAGATGAAGACCCTCAACAACCGCTTTGCAAGCTTCATAGATAAGGTAAAGGGAGTGAAACGGGAAAATGTTTTACTAAATGGTTTCATTCAGCTCTAGTTGTACCTTTTAAATATTGGATGAAGAAAGGAGTCTTTAAAGTGTTCTGGGAAAACAAGTTTGTCCTTTTAAATTAATTGCTGAAGTTTGTTGTCTGTCTGGGGAGGGACCTCAGGACTGCATTAGAAGAACCTGATGAATAATGCAGACATGTAACTGGTATTCTATTCTTTTTAAGGTATTCTTTTCTCAGTTCATCTCAAATTCTTGATACAAATTAATTAAAGTGAGCATTTGCTGCTGATTCCTGAGTGTTAGTGTGTTGTTTGGCAGAACAAGTTAGCAGAAGCTGCCATTTTAAGCAACTGACAAAACAACAACAAAAAAAACAGACCAAAAAATAACAGTTTTCTCACATTTTTTAGACCAAACTTAGACATTGATCGGTTTCTGCTCCATCTTCTAAGTTGAATTTGCTGCTGTTGATTTATTTAACCCGTAGTATTTTTTTAATTCATTGGCAAAAACCACACCGAATTAATTCAATGTAAAAACAAAAGGTTGTTTTTTTTTCTGTTTTCATACTAAATGGTTTCCGCAACTGTAGCTTTATGTCAGATGAAAATATGACTTTTTTTTGAACTGATGAAATATTCTGGAAAAACTAGTTTGTCTGTTCAAATGATGATCTCAAGTTTATTGAGTCTCTGGCTAGATATCTCAGGACTGCATCATAAGCACCTAGTAGGTAGCTGGTCTATCTTAAGTTCTTTTCAAATTCAGCTAATCTACATTTAAAGCCCACAACAGAATTCAAATTAAACTGATAACGAATGGTTTCCGGAGCTGCAGTTAAAAGTTTATGTCAGATAAAGAAATAATCCTTCTGTTCTCCAAAAGTAAGTTTCTCTTTTCAAATGAATTTCTGGTTTATTTACTCAGTGGGGAGCAGCTCAGGACGCCATCGTAAGTATGCGGTAAGTAACGTTGTCACCAGAGCTCAGAAGATGGCCTCAAATGAATCCAGTCTGTGGTCAGTTAGCTCAGTTAGCTCTGACATTAAAAGGTTGAAAAACTAACATAAAAAAACAGTTGATAAAATGTGTTCTGCTTGGTTGTACAGGCAAGCAAATTTAAACAGTACTGTGTCTTCCAAAAGTGTTTGTACAGCTAATAAAATCTGTACTAAATGGCGTAACTGTGCTTTTTCTCAATAAGTTATTCATATTTTTTTTCTTCACACAACACTGACATTTAGTTCAAAATGTACAACAACTAACAATGTTGTTTAGAAGTCACCAAGTTGACGTCACTTCAAAAGTCTGTTAACTTATTTAATATGAGAGGTCACTGATAAGCTGCAGTTTTGTCTAAAGCCATTACTAGTCATGGAATGTAATGAGTGCAGTCACTAAAGTACTGCACTTAAATACAGGTGTGAGGTACTTTTACATTACGTGAGTATTTTGCTACCATGACACTTTCTACTTCCACCCTACGACTTCTCAGAGAAACATTTACTTCATTAAATTAACCTGACAGCTTTAGTCACTTTACAAATGAAGTTTTTCTGCACACAAATTATAGAAATAGCTTCGAATATGATGTTTTGTTATTAATTCAAATACCCAGCGGTTTACAAAAAGAACAACTGAAACAATTAGTTAAATAACGAATTAGGCAAATGACAGAAAAATGGAAGCTATTGTGATTTAGAGCACTTGTGACTGTATTTCTCATTGTTTTCAGCCCTTTTAAAACCAAACAATCAGTCGATAAATAACCATTGCAGTTGCACACTAAATAGCTCAACAAACAATAAAAGTAAACTCCTCCTTTTACATGAATGCATGAGTAACAATCATCTAATGATATAATATCTATATAACAGTAAACAATCAAAGGGGACATTTTTCTGTATTGTGTACTTTTACAGTTTTTTCTACTTTGAGTCCTTTTTTTTAATAATATTACTGCAGGACTTATAAATGTAATAGGGTTTAACAGGATGGTGTTAGCTCGTCTACCACTGAACGTTACCATTAAGTCAAAGAGGTGATGGACTTCACCTTAAAAGCCCTCATAGACCCTCAAAGCTCTAATTAGAAGACGTACAAACCCCTTCAAGGGTGTGTCAGCGCAGGAATGGTAGACATTTTGAAACCTCCTGTTACTAAACAATAACAGGCAAATCATCCCAACACTGTGCATTTATTACACAGAGTCAGCTTTTTTCATCTATAGTCACTGATTTATTTTTAAGATCTGTGCTGGAGACTCGCTATCACACAACAAGAAAAACGTGCAGCTCGGAGTGTTGGAGCTCATCAGGCTGAAGTAAATGAGATCCACATGCTGCTAAGTTTTAGACACAAATAACAATAACAACGAGCTAACCTTCTAAATAAGAGCCTGTACTTCTTCTAAAGGTGTTGGGAAATAGTAAATAGGGAAGTAAATGTGAGAAGTAGCCTTGTTGAGGTTCCTGAAGAACACAGACTGCACACATTTCCCACAGAAGGCCAGCTCTGTGATAACGGTGGACATCGATACTCTACTTAGGGAACATCTCTGCTTTCTCACGGAGTGGCTAACACTCCCACAATAGAGGCTTTGTTGGCTTCTCACATCAACGGAGATACACTTCAGGCGTACAGAGACAGAGAGCGGCGCTGGACGGAGGCCCGTTGGTCCAAATGTGCAACGTCTTTGTGGATGCTGGTTTAAACTAAAATGCACCATAAACACATCAAACACCTTTAATTATATGGACCTGGAAGGTTGTTCAAAGTCTTGGATATGTCTTGTGATTATTGCACACATGCATGGAGAATAACTTCAAGTAGCTGCAGACAAATTTTTTTTAAACTACAGAAGGTGACATTTTGTAAAACTCTCTACACTGTTTAAATGAATGATGCAAGTACGTGTGTGAAAGAACAGCATCAGCAGCGGTATACAGGAGTAATAAGTACCGAATATGTGCACAATAATATCCTCGTTTTATCTAATATATCTGCAGTATATGTAATAATGCTGAGGTATAAACCAATATGTAGCACAATAGGGGTCATTAGCATGACATAAAAATGTATTAATAACAATCACGGGTGTACGTTTCAACAGGGATGCAATGTATACTCAATTTTGCTGTTTTTTTTAATAGAAATAAATATTTCCACTTTACATTAAGGCAATAAAAGCACAAATCGTTGCATTACATTTGACCAAAATGCACGATAATAAGAGTCTGATACTCAGAATTTCCTACGTAATGAGTTCCCCCAATGCTCAGTCAAAGTCTGGACCCTTGACGATAATATAGTGTTATTGCATAATGCTATGACAGATATAATGTGACATAAAGTCAACTTGAGTCAATGTGAGTGCCTCCATCTTTACCAGCAGCTAGAAATGCTTAGATTTTAGTCAGAAAAAGGTTGTCCGACTTCTTGAAATTGATTATCTTCTGGTTTCTTTCCTCCTCTGTAACAGTGAACTGAATGTCTTTGGGTTACGAACAAAACCAAACATTTGAGGATGTCAGCTTGGTTTAACATGTTTCACCATTTTCTGACATTTTAGAGGCCAAACAACTAATTGATTAAATAAGAAAATCATGGACAGATTAGTCCACAATAAACATACTCATCAGCTGCAGCCCCTGAGTTCACACAAAAAGATTTCAACTTGAAAAACTTCCACTATCTATTTACAGAGTGAGATTCTTCTGTGCAGTACAGTAAAACCAGAAAACGTATCTGTAAAACCAGCTTCAGGTGTCACAAGACAAAATATTGTGAAAGCTTTGTGGAAAACATTTGAAAGTTTGTCCATCCGTCTCTGTAAATGAGACTTCACAGCTAATGGGCAACACAAAAGAGTCTTTGTCCTGAAACTTCTACCTGGGCTTTAAAAAAAAACGTCTTGGCCAGTTTTTTGCTCTTTGTTCATTGTTCCAGGACATTATTTCTAATATACTGACTTATAGTCACACTGCTCTCACTACGTCTGCAGCCATGCAAACGAGTTAAAGTCCAGTGACCTGACAGATAAACTGACCCTGCACTTACTCGTGTAATGTAATCCCTCCTGGCCCCAACTCGCTAATGAAACATTAAAGAGCTGCTTCCCTCATGCAGAGACTTAATTAGTGCGATGCAACAGACAGACAAAGTTCGACTTGTTGCAGGATGACGAGCCAGTTTGCACCTGCAGAACAGTCGAGATGAAATGTGACGACATTAATTCATACTGGTTACTGCACAGTAGAGTTAGATCTAAACGTTCATTTACAGAATGCATTGGGGATATAAACTGCCATCCACACCCTGAATCGGCTGCTAGATATTTAAGCTATCTGTCCCATTTCCGTCCCATTGAGTCGAGCTGTAACCTGATGAATCAGGTCGGACACGGTGTGGTTGTGTCCCAGAGGGAGATTACTCTGCTCCGAACAGAGCGCGGGCTTTGTGTCGGAGGCATAATAGACAGTGGATATACCCGGCCGCGGGCAGGAAACACGAGCTGTCCGGGCCTGGAGAACCATCAGGTGTTGACACTGAGCTCGAGCTGCTTATCTGCCGTTTCTTCGACCTCTGTTTATCAAAGCAGGACTTCATTCTGTAGCTGCAGCTGCGAGTTATTTTCATCATTTTCTTAATTAACCAATTAATATTTGTCCAAAATCCAAAGATCTGATAAACAAAACATCCGAAATCTGCGCTTGAGAAGTTTTCTAAGTTGTTTACAGACTAAACAATACAAGCTCCTGACTTGACCTGAGGAACGGGAGCCCAGTTTTACAGTTACACCAGGATCTGGCAGAAAAATAATGACATCTTAGACAATGTAAATGTGCATCAGAGTAGCAGTGGGTCACATATTGTTACTTGGGTGTAGTTTAATTTGTGTCTTTTTTAAGTCTATGAACCAAAACACTACTGGACTAGTCGGGCTTCACAGTGAATCACAGTAATATCGAATGGATAAGTGGAACGTCTTTGTGGCAGAAGCTGCGTTTCTTGAATGAATTTATATTGTGTCACAGCGTAGTTTTATAAATGAAGCATTGAGGTGCTACAGAGATGCTGCAGCTGGTAAATCATCGTCTGATATCATAAGGGGACATGCTTGTTTGGTACAGAATGCAGCCAAGATTAAAATCTCATGTTAAAATTTCTAACTCATATCACATTAGCAATAAATATCAAAATGTGCCTTTTTTTAAATTTGCATAATGGCTATTTAGCATTAGCTCATGGTTTGTTAAAACTTCATCAAGAGTTAGATGAGCTCATAAGCACCATTCTCATCTCTGTGGGGTAAACATGAAGCTAAGGCAACAAACAACATAACATTTTTGGCATTTTGATTAAAAATGCCGAAATACAATGATAATGCCGTGTTGGAGGTGCTGGTAGGAGGGTTTATTAGAGCATGTATTGCTTGGTGAAGCTGTATCTCCCAGTTTAAATACATCTACAGCTGCTTTTATCTGCTGGTCAAGGTGTTGCTGGTAATGAAGCAGTCTGGGGAGGATCTCAGGACTGCATTATAAGTAGCTGCTGAGTGGTGTTGTAGAGCTCCTCCTCTCTTTAGAGATGACTGTTCCAGTTTAACATAAATGGCTTCTTTAGCTCCTCATCTGACTTCTTGACCCAGAGTGTGGACTTTGCTGTCCTCAGATGAGTGTCTCTGTTGAGTCTTGTTTAGTTTCCAGTATTTACAGGTCTGTAGATTCCTCACTGCATTGGGTTGCATATACAACATTGCTCAGCTTGTGTTTGTGTGTTTTATTGTTACGGTGAACCAATTTTTGTGTGGTGCTGGGTGGCTGTGTTGTGTTTCGCAGACATATCAGTTACATACTGGATTAACATAGGGACTACTTATCAGGTACCTATAATGCAGACCTGAGATCCCTTCCCAGATAGTTTCCCCACCATAAACCCCCTGAGTACTGTGAGTCTTAACAGGCCATAAGCCCTGGGATTTGGGGCTGAGAATAAATACCTGGGACTCCCCACCATTCAGGTTAGAACTGAGGAAGCCTTGTGGATGAGATGTAAAATATCTTCAAGAACCTCCTTCTACTGAAGCTGTTAGGATTACCATGACCTAGATCACTCAGAATGTATACAGACCTGTTTAGTCTTGTTTTTAGAATCTGGTGCTTAACAATGGAGTATCAACAGTTTTTTGATCATCTAAAACCTGTCATGTCAAAACTTCCAATATGGCCACCAGATGATGTGTTCCTACATCTACCCCTAACTGTTTTGTCCACCTCCTTCACCCAGGTACGCTATCTGGAGCAGCAGAATAAGATGCTCGACACAAAGCTGGAGCTCCTGAAGGGTCAGGGGGTGGGCCGGTCCAACGTGGAGCCCCTGTTCGAGGCCTTCATGGCGGGTTTAAGGCGCCAGATGGACCTGGTCAACAACGACAAGATCAAACTGGACGGGGAGCTGAGGAACATGCAGGGCCTGGTAGAGGACTACAAACACAAGTACATGATGACACTTGAGCTCTGTAATATCAGATCAGTATACGTCACTTGTGTCATTGAACGCACCGCCCCGTCACTCTGTACTGTTTGTGCCACAGATATGAGGAGGAGATTAACAAGAGAAACAACCTGGAGAATGACTTTGTCATCCTAAAGAAGGTCAGCATGCAGCTTTCATTCATTCATGCACTCATACATTACAGGTGTGGCAGGTAAGACGAAGCCCTTCTATTCTTCTTCCCCATTGACCTTATTATCTCCCCTGCATCATTCCCACATGCATCTAAACCCATAAATATTTTGGCAACTTTACTCGTCGGTATCACATTGGAGCAGCAGCTGGAGTCAGTTTTACATGTGTTTTGGAAGTTACCCAACCTTCTAGGGTTTCCAGTAATCCAGAAATCTGGCTTCGTTACTCTAGTACAGGCGTTTCCTACTTTATCTGGGTATTTAGCGTAGAATGAATAGAAAGCCTTAACTGTCACTGTATTGTGCAAAATGCTACGAGCACCACTGGTGATTGTTGCATTGACCATCTGACCCTCCAGCAGCTTCTTCTGCACCTCTATGAAAACAGCACAACTGGTGTCATGTTGTATAATGAACAAGATGCTGTCAATCTTTGGACCTCGTATCCACAGGTTGACTTATCTCCTCCTGAAATGAGTCCAAAACGGGTGGCACATTTTATAAAAGTGTTTGTTGTATGGCTTTAAGTGCAATCATTGGTGTACAGCGCAAACAGCAATGGACTTTTTTTTAAACTATTTTTAACTATAGGTCAGAAAATTGTTAGAACTCTAAATTCATCAAATTTCTTTGCTATTGAAAACTTCGCATCTTCCAGCTTTGAATAAGACCACAGCTAAATCACTTTATGATGGCGAAGAAGCAAAAGGTAGTGCAGTAGAACTCCTAAAGGTAGACAGTGTGTTCTTGTAATTTGTCACACGTCATAATGATTGGAAACCACATAATGAGCCATATTTTATGAGCTTATCATGCGTTTTTAATGTAAAATATAAAGTCTTTATGTTAAAATCTTAATCTAATAAGTGACACTACAAGAATGAGATAAATGTGGTTTAAATATCTCTCTTTGGAAACTCAGTGCTGTTAACGAACCAATAGTCCAGATATCACATAGTTGTACACACTTGGCTTGTTAGTTACTGTCTTGCAGTGCAGTGTCTTTATATTTGTAATATGTGCATAATTTAAAGCGTTTTTAAGCATTTTAAATAGCTTAAACTTGTGCCTGTGTGTGTTTTCAGGACGTGGACTCGGCCTACCTGGTGAAGGCCGACCTGGAGGATAAGGTCGGAGCGCTGACTGATGAAATCAACTTCCTGCGCAACGTCTACGAGGAGGTATAAAACCTTTTTAATGCCTTAAAACACTTCCTGCAGTTCTGTATTTGCACACTTGTTCCCTGTGATTTCCAGGTGTTTCCCTGTTAAAGCTGCACTTTCTGCAGGTTCATTGTTCTGTCTTTGTGTCGTGACTCGTGACAAGGTCAACTTCAAACATGAACTGCCTTTTGAAGGTTTTTTATATCAGCCAGCGGAAACCTTTGTTGTTGTTGTTGTTGTTGTTGTTGCTTCTTGGAAACCTCTTAATGGAAAATATGTTAAATCATTTAAAAAACACAGGAAGGGTTTCCACAGCATTGCAGCTCCACTGAAACATACCTGGACATGCAGTTTGGTGATGATGATGTTCATTTTAACAGTGCGACTGCATTTGCTACAGACATGTATCACTGTTCTTTTAAAAATTATTTGTTTGTTCATCAGTTTTTAGTGTCCTCCGGAAGATTGTGCTGTGCTCAGTTCCTTTTTGTTGTGCACAACTTTCAACGTTTCTCTTTTGTGATATACTATTTGGGAAACGTTTTGTTTAAATGATGCACATGTGTTGTTAAACTGGCGTTATTCCTCAGCTGCAGTGCCACTGACCGATTTCCATCAGACTTCTGACACAGTTTGATGAATGTTGGCTGTATAAATTCCAAAGTGTTGCTCTCCTATCACCACCTTCACTATGTTTATTGAATATTTGTTCATTTTTAAATCCATCCGGTCCACTAAAAAATGGCATTATGGCAACTTCTCAGTAAAAACAGCAACCCCAAACAACAAAATCCAAGGATAAAAACATAAAACATACAATTAGAATTAAAAAGAATTTTAAAAAATAAATCTGTATGTATGTGCAACCCTAATTTACAGCTTTTTCCAAACAGTGAAACGTTACTACACTACACATAAAAACATAAGCATTGTAATGACATAGTAACTGCAAAGCATCATATTTTATATAATGTAGAGCCGTCTTTGGTAATTGTGTGTTTCATCTCTTTTTGGGTAAATGAATAACACTCAAAATGTGAGCGTAGGGAGCTGCAGAGAGAATCTGTGATCATCTGTACTGTTTGTTGTTCCTGTGTTGTCAACTGAAAACTCACTGAATTATTAATTACAATATTATCGTATTTAATACCATCAGCATCTGTTAATGCAACACCCCTAATGTGAATAAGGAGGAAGAGTAGCTAAAAACATTAATAAAAAGCTAATATTAAAACATTTCAAAATTGTAAAATAAATGTATGTAAACTGCAATACATACTGCTTCACTGATGTATGTGCGTACACACACTATGAGTAAAAACACAAAACAGGAATAATAATAATAATAGTCATTATCATAGTGTACAATTTGTACACTGGTCTTCTCTTCGTCCTCACAGCATGTTTCTCTTGCTGTGACACAACAGTGATATCATTTATCCTTGTTTAATCATCAACCAATAATACTTTATGTCTTCATATAAGTCTGTTTTTCTAAAACTAAACCCTCATGTCCTTAATTCATTGACCAATGTTAGGTTTTCCTCCATTTTAAAGCCTGCATATGGCATTTAATTATCCTGTTGTTGTTCCTTTGTGTTCATAATTAGAACCTTGCAATGTCGGTAAAATGAAGTAACTGAAAGTGTTGTTTATATTTATAGATATTTTTACATCTTACATTTCTGAGGCTTTATGAAACACGGTTTAACAAAAAAAAAAAAAAAGCATGGTATATCGTGAAGAAGGAAAACAGAAGAGATGGGTGAAAAGAATCTGTCCACAAATGATGAGATCAAGATATACCATCCATCCATGATGAGATCAAGATATACCATCCATCCATGGATGGATGGTATATCTTGATCTCATGACTTGTGGGCAGATTCTTTTCACCATCTCTTCTGTTTTCCTTCATGTCTCCTGCAGGAGCTGCGTGAGCTGCAGGCCAGCATCAAAGACACCTCGGTGGTGGTGCAGATGGACAACAGCCGCAGCCTGAACATGGAGCAGATCGTGGCCGAGGTCAAAGCCCAGTACGAGGACATCGCAGCCCGCAGCCGAGAGGAGGCCGAGGCCTGGTACAAGAGCAAGGTAAGGGCGAGGAAACTGAACCCTAAACCTGGCTAAAGGTGCTGCAGAAGAGCTCCAGAGTCCATTATAATCCATAATTGTCAGGTTAAACTGAAGCTGTTTGAAAGTCAGAATCAGAATGACCTGTACTGGACAAGTATGTGTGCACATGAAGGGATTTGATTCCTGTGTTTTCTTTTCTCTCATACAAAAAAAGGTAAAAATGTGCACGAGAACAAGGACAACAAGTTAAAGTAGTGTTTGACTGCTATGTACAGCTATAGATATGTTAAAAGAGCATGTTTAAAGTTTAGTGTGAAACATAGTTAATAACAATAAATACAAACTTATTACGAGATGCAACGGAGCAGAGAGCACTGTTGTTATGGTTGAATATATTCAGTGTGGGGATTCCTGCCCTCATTTAAATGTTCATCCTGTAGGAAGAAACTGTTCTCGTGTCTAATTGTTCACTGCTCTGTAGTGCCCACCACAGGAAAGTAGCTGGAACAGATGATAAGGTCAAAAGGTCAATAGATTTTGTGAGCCTCTTATCATTTATAGCTCAAAGAGACAAGCAACGTTTGTGCAGATAACCGTTGTCATTTCTCCGCCTGCAGTTCGACCAGATGTCGGTGCAGGCCAGCCAGTTCGGAGATGAGCTCCGCATCGTGAAGGGAGAGGTGGCCGAGGTGAACCGACTGATCAGCCGCCTGCAGAGCGAGATAGAGGCCGTCAAAGCTCAGGTACACTGTAAATCATAGGAATACAAGTTCCCCTGCTACCTTAAAAATGTGAATTAACTGGGCTTACACTGATTAATCACTTTAAAGTCATCTCATGAGTTGTGAAAGTGCAAAACTAGCAGAAAATATATCTGCAATATTTCATTATCATGTGTGATATTACTTTACTACCTCCATATCAGGACTGTTATTTTGCTTTACTATTCTGGTCTTATTTTGACTGACTTGTCTTACTTTCAGGAACGCATCCTACTTATACCTACTCATCTTATCTTAAATTAACTGAACTTGAGAAAACAACTTTAATAAAAGTAGGTAATTAAGTTGAATCAACGAGTCACATAGATAATAGTAATGGACAGATTTACTGTCTGTTCCTATGTTCTGGATTTAAAGATTTTTCCTTCATATTTAACACTGAGAACTTACAGCCGCTGCAGTTGAAGCCTTTATTTATTTATTTATTCATTTATTTTTCACCAGTCAGTACAGAGATAATCTGTTCAGTTGCTCCTGGTTACAGTGAGATAACTTATAGACCAGAGGTGCAGGGAGTAAATCCACGGTTAGATTTGTTTTGAATATTATGAAAGCAAATAAGCTTAACTTAATTTAACAAAGACACAGAAAATTCCCATTATGTCTATTTTATTAAACTAAAAAAAAAAAAAGACTAGACTCTCTGTGGAGTTTTAACTCTCTGTTTTGTTTAGTCCAAAACTGAATTTGAGTTACGTGAACACATCTGTGTATTCATTCAAACATTTTAAGTCAAAATAGCTCAAGTTGGAGGAACTTTTGAAGGTCTAAAGGGTCTGAAAATAAAATAAATAAATAACAATTTAAAAATAGACATTGTAATTCCAATTCACTAGAAATTTGCAAAATTCATACATTTACAGACAAAAAATGAGTTGATTTGATAAGAATTTGTATTTTCATAGTGTACAGCTACAGAACAGAATGTACTTGTCCTGATACTTGTGCAGCATCATGGATGGTTTGTCTCTCCTCAGCGTGGCGGTTTGGAGAACCAGCTGGCTGAGGCGGAGGAGCGTGGCGAGCTGGCCGTGAAGGAAGCCAAAGCCCGGACCAGAGACCTGGAGGACGCTCTGCAGAGAGCCAAGCAGGACATGGCCAGACAGCTCCGGGAGTACCAGGTGAGCAGCGCAAAGTCGTGGCTGTAAGACGAACTGATAGAGTGGACGGGAAAGAGAAGAAATTTAACAGCAGAGGGAATAATTCTGGTCTCCACCTGCAGGACCTGATGAACCTGAAACTGGCCCTGGACATTGAGATCGCCACCTACAGGAAGCTGCTGGAAGGAGAGGAGGACAGGTGAGAGGAGGGCCAAGACCATGTGACTGCCACAACAGGGCGTGTTTAAAACCAACAAGCATTAAGTAGGGGAGGGTTGGAAAAACAAGATTTTCACATGAATCATCTTAAACTACATCTTAAGGAAAACAGTAATTAGACAACTGGAAAGGACATTTTTACCGACTATCTGACCTAATCACCCTCAATATGCATTTGCTGGTTTGTTTACATGTGTCACTTTCTTGAGGCTCAGCTGTTAAATGTATTACTGGATCACCCCATAAAGCAAATATGAGGACAGTTGCAGGTCATTTAGGTTTGATGGTTGACTGTATTTTTGGAGTCCTCAGAAGAGGAGCAAAATCATGTGGAAGTAGAGACTCTAGGAAGACTGCTGCTGCCGAGACGGGGCTGTGTTGGTTAGAAAATCTCCAGCTGTGGAACTTCAACCGATGAATGTGTAGGTCTGATAAACATCCTGGAGATGGTGTTTCTCCTCTGACACAGTCAACTGGAAGAAACGAATAGAAGTGGCCGGACCAAACACTCAGCTCCCAGTGATGTTAATGAAAGATGCCACAACAAGGAAAAGAGTCTTCCTACCTCCAATCATTAGTGGCCTTCTGCTCGAAACTGCTGAATGACAATAGCTCAGGAACTATTAAAGATAAGAAGAATAAATATTCTCTAATTATGCATGACTTTAAATAAATAAATTTTAAAAAAACAAAAAAAAACTTGAACCTCCATCAACTAATCCAAGTAAAACAGAGTTATGGCATTTCAAAATGGTTCTACAACTATAACTAAAAATATATGTTTTTAATACAAGCATATGTTTCATTTTTTAAACACCTCAAAATTAAATACACAATAAAACATGCTGAAAGTGGGTCAACGGGGGAATTAAAGATAAATATCTCAGGCCGTGTGTGACAAATCAAGCTAAAATATCACATCAATATCTATTTAATATCCATATTCTATGCTAAAACAATTTGAGGCAAATCAGAGACTGTCGAGCAAAAATTGCTCCAAAAATGTGATGATTTGAGATGGAGTAACCCAAAAGGTGATTTTAAGGGCTGGATTTGATTCGACTCCTGCAGCATTAAACCACTGTGTGTGTGAATATGTTGGTGATTAGGTGAGACAGCAGTAATCCCCAATGTAGAAAGCTAAATGTCAGTCCCAGGCAACTTCTTTCTGTGTTTGCTTTTATTCAGGCAGACAACGAATGTAAAACTCATGTAAAAGGACAGAGTGGGAGGTTGGAGGCACACGTGTAAGTTTTAGGAGGAGATGCAAATATTTACAACACATGTATTCTTCTGCTATCAAAATATGAAAAAAGCAGAAGATCAATTTATGAAAAAAAATGCTGTGATATTACTCATAGATGCAACAAAGCCTTAGACAAGGAAGCATCTTGTTTCTTCAGCACTGAGTCTTTTTTTCTCTCAAACTGTGAACTGTGAGCTCATACAACCATTGAATGTATTGCAGAAAACTTAGTTAGATCCATATGCATTCCAGTTTATTCTGAATTGTGAAAATGAAGATAAATGAAGACATTTCCACTATAAATTGATGCAGAAAAGGCAGAAATTGGTGCATTGAGGTTCACTGGTTTACAGAAAATGAAGTCTTTGATGCTCTAAATTGCCCTTCCCATGTTTATTCCATCCCCCTGCATCCACAGGTGGAGGAGTTAACCTTTGTTTCTTCCTCTGTAGACTTGGACAGCAGTCCATCCTCAACATTCAGGCCGTTTCTAACTACAGTAAGTAACAAACCAGAGGGTGTTACTGTTTGTAGCATGAACACTGGAATCACCTTCCCATAACCGAGACCTTTACGCCCCGACCTGAGGGAGTACAATAATTTTTTAAAAACAGAGATCTAGCGGTCAAACACAAAAAAGTTCACTCTGTCTCTTCCAGCATCTTCTTCCTGTCTTTCTCTGTGTGTTTCTCTCCAGGTACTAAAAGCAGTAATGGCTACCACAGTAGCAGCAGCTCTCCTGCTCCAAAGCTGCTGATCAAGACAACTGAGATGAGAGACAACAGCAGATACAGCATTCACTGAGAGCACACACATCCTGAGTTCCTACAAATCTCCAAATGTGTGACAATGCACACTTGATTACTAACTTTAACTTAGAGTAATGAAATATAAAATCATCTAAACTCTGGAAATGAAGTGGAAATAGCGCTGGGGAGTGTTGTTTCTAACATGAACAGTAAAGACTTTAATGTGTTCACTGTAGTCTGTGAGGTAAAATCTGATTGTAGTGACACAGGGCCTTTAACAAGCACTGTGGTAGGCTGCTGTATTGTTTTCTATGTAATCTGTAAGAATATAAGAATATTAGAGTCTTGCAAATCATGTTGGTGATCCTGTTAGGGTCTTAGAGTCACTGGGTTTGAGTTGTCACCTTTCTGTTACTTTGGCAAATAAAGTGAACAACAAGGCTCAAGTGTTTCTTCTTCTTAAGTGTAAAAAAGTTGTCGAGAAGCCAGATAATAATGATGAATAAATACACCTTTCTAAAGTGTTAAATGAATCATGGAGGTACAAACATCAACCCTTTTACTTTGTGTGTGTGTGTGTGTGTGTGTGTGTGTGTGTGTGTGTGTGTGTGTATTTGGTGGATAATTTAAACTTAACTACTAAACAATCACACTATTCCTGTATTTATATACATCGTCTGCAGCACATCATAAGTGACAACTCTTCAGCATGTGTTTTAAAAATAGAGTCTCAAATTTTCAAATTAATCCAAATTATAACCAAATGTGATTGCATAAATTGAATCCTGTAATGATACCAAGTAAAACGTTGGCATGTGTGATAGATAGATAGATAGATAGATAGATAGATAGATAGATAGATAGATAGATAGATAGATAGATAGATAGATAGATAGATAGATAGATAGATAGATAGA
>NW_007580229.1:7511-10328 GCF_000690725.1 Stegastes partitus | reverse complement strand
AAAATAAAAAATAAAAATTACAGCAGAGAGCCTATCTGATAAGTTAATGAAGTGACTTAGAAGGTAGTAAATGTGAGATAATTTAACACTGCCCTCCAGAGGTTAGTTCATGTATGTGCACTTTAATAGTCAGCCACAGTGGAGAAATCACTATAATGTAATAATGTGACTTTTACTGTACTTGAAGCAGCGCAGTGTTTTTAGGATCTAGAAACACTGAGAGACTCATCCAGTCCTGAAATGTTTATCAAGTTATTTCAGAGTAAAATGAGCTGCATGGCTCAGGTCACACTCCTGTATCCCTATGTAACATATGATTTGAGTTCATTCCTGAAGAATAGATGTTACAGATAGCGATCATTATTTTTCACAATGTAAAAGTCTCTTGTCAAGCTTCTTTTTATGTAAAGGTGTGGAAAAAAAAAAAACAACTGTTTCCAGCAGCTGTTGGTGCTAAAGTCTATGATGACCCTGATAGCCAGAGAAAACAGTCAGCATTAAATAAAATAATAATATCTTGTTTACATTTCAAATCGATCCTCCCAAGACATCCTGAGATTTCAGGCACAGGAAACCCAAGAACTGAACCCCTGAGACTTACTGATCAGATCGGCACTGCTCTCCATCCAGTAATCAGACTGAAACAAATTAGGATCACATTAGCAAAAGAAGACTATTGGAGAAATGCTTAGAATGTATTTAACAAACTTATTTCTCCAGTCTGCTATTTCTCTGTTGTTGTTTTTGTTTTTTATCTGGTAGTTTCTCTTTTTGTTTAGTTTTGTATTCCTGAGTGTCCCCATTTTTGGCTTGTCTGTCAAAGCTGTATTTAAAATTTGCTAATAAATAAAGTTATTATTACTAGCAGTAGTATTTTTTTTAGACTTTCATTATATATATTCAGACTTTCATTATGTATATTCAGTTTCATTCCATATATTCCGAATTTGAGATTATTTATATATTAAAATTTCCTAAATGCCACAATAATACGACTGAAGCAACATCATTGCTGCTTCAGTGGTATATTATTATTATTATTATTATTATTATTATTATTATTATTATTATTATTATTATTATTATTTACCTGATGTACTCCTGTCAACTGAACCGCAGAGTCCCGAGGACGGTTGCTTGGTAACAGCTGTAGAGGGGGGTTGGGCGAGCCGCCGCACCCCTCGCCTCTGATTGGTCAACACCGTGAAGTTTTCGCGCCAACGCGCTGCATTGTGGGGATTGGTAGCGGAAGTCCGCCGGTGGTCGGCGTTGTTTGGATGCGGACAGAGCAGTATTTTGGTGTTTCGGTTTTAACTCCGGGAGGATTTTAAACTTAGACTGTTTCCCGTTAACTCGGACGGATGCGGGGCGAAGAGTCTTCGGATTCGGAGTCGGGGAGGATGGAGGAGAGCTCGGTGCGGAGGAGCCTGGAGACGCTGTGCCAGGAGCTGAACATGGACGAGCAGACTGCCACTGAAGCCATGGACAACTTCACTGCCATCTGGAACACTTACACTCTGGAGGTGAACCTTTAAATATCCTGTAGCTGTTTATTGATCTCATCGCTCTGGATGAACTTTTATAAACTTTGAACAGTAAACTCTGTAGAGCTAAACTCCGTTGCATTGTGGGACACAAACACTGGAGTTAAAGGGCTTCACTGAACCACTGCTTTCATTTTCCAGCCTAGAACCACAACAAGCCCATTGACATACATTTAATTGTCAATTATTTTTTCTAATCATATAACCTTGTTGAGTTATTTTCAAATAAGAGTCAAAAATCTCCGGTTTTAGGGTCTCGGTCAGGTAGATACTGTGTTCAAGGTCCCATTCTGTGCTCCTTATAGACACATGAGGGAAATCTCATGTCTCTCACATTTCAGCTCAAAATATTACAAAGCGTTCATTTTACCATGACTGTATAAGTCCTGCTTTTTAGTTTTGTTCTAAATTTGTTCTGTTTTAGTGTCTGTCCCTTTAAATGCGACTGAGCTGCTGCTGTCGTGAGTTTAGGTTTATGTTGTACTGAAGCACAACAACAACACAGTAACAACAACACAGTAACCCACACAGTCCCTGGTCATTAGCTTCAAATCGCTGTAGGAAGCTTCTTCCTCTTTTCACAGCTTTTAATTTACACCTCCAAGTTATTAATACACTATAAATGTGGTTTTTCACTATATGGGAGCTTTAATAACAACAAAAAGTGACAGTGTTACAGCAGCCTCTTCACATAAATCACTAAAACAAAACTGTTTATAAATAGTAATGATCAAAGAAAAGCAAACTTCTTGTAATTAATGCCATTGTTATTAAAATTCTTGTACGTTTTTGTACAACTCATTGCTTCTTCACTTTAACCTGAGAATATCAGCTAACTCTGACACATGCCAAGTTAAAGGCAGACAAGAGCTGTCCTTTTTACTTGATAAATAACGTCAACAATGAATTAGTTTATTAAAATAGTATCAGCTGGTTAATTCATCAGCTCTACTTTCAAAACAGAATTTCACAGTGTGGGGAATCAGGATTCAAACATTTAGGGCTGCAGTCACATTAAACCTATTATTAATAAATAAAATTGACTTTTAAAAACTATATACCACAATAAGACAAAATTGGTTTAAGAGATTCTCGATCCCATCATTTTTCAGAGGGCAGTGTTTAATTAGGTCGCTATTGTTCTCTAATTGAAATGATAACTGATTATTTGCCTTAAAAGAATATTTTATTGAACCGATGCAAAACAGGTCAATTCAAACTGCAGCAAATGCTGCAGGTTTGCTAACATGTTGTGACAGGACAGCCTGTCTGT
>NW_007580229.1:0-7047 GCF_000690725.1 Stegastes partitus | reverse complement strand
AACAACCGAGTTGTGCCACACATTTCTGAACAAGATTACAAAGTGCTTCAGATGGAAAATATAATAGTGATTAAAATTATAATAATCTCAAAAACATAGAGGAAGAGAAGATGAGATTGAAAAGGTAAATGCAGGAGCTAACATCATAAAGTTGACATAAAGGCTTTCTTACACAGTGGCGTAAAGCAGACAAAGGCAGAAAATACACACATTTAAGAAACATGTAACTGCAAAATGTGACTTTTTTTTTCTTAAAAAATGATTCTGTTATTGCCTATATCTTATCATCTGTTTCATCTAAAAAATCAGGTAGTTCTGTTTTAAAAACCAACAAAAAGGGCAAATACTTGTCTTTTGTGCTTTTTTTTTATTTATCAAAATGTATTTCAGGGTGTCTAAACTAAAATGCTGCACAATTAAGTGTCACTGGGGCATTCAACAGGCTCACTGGCAAAATAGCCATCTATATTTTCTGCTGTTAACTAAATGTTTTTACATGAATCATTATGTTGTGTAACCTTTCATGTTCCTGTTGAAATTTCCTAAAACTGAAGATGCAAAACGCAGGTAAAGCCCAGTGTTTGTTTACCTGGTGTGTCGCTGTGTCTCTGCAGGGGGAGGTGGTCCACTGGCTGGCCTGCTCGCTGTATGCAGCCTGCAGGAAGGGCTCCACTCCCACAGTGGGCAAAGGACTGATGGAGGGAAACTGCGTCTCCCTCACCAGGATCCTTCGATCGTCCAAACTCAGGTCAGATGCCGGCAGCTGTGCAGGACCTCAGAGTCCACAGCAGTGCAGAATTGTACACGATAACCTGGCACTGAAAAAATACCGACATCAGTGTGCCAAATAAACCTTGAGTTTAGGCTTAACTAGTGTGAGATAGCTGATGGTGAAGATAAGAGGCTGAACAGACTTTGCCAAAGTGAGTTGAAAAATGTCACCAGTTAGTCAGTTAATTATTGAAACAAGAGCCAGTGAACAAAGTCGATCTCTGTTTTTGTCTCCCCTCTTTTTCTGTATCACGTAGCTGCCTCGGGTTACAATATATATATGCCATATGTACAAGTCCATAATTTTATTTTGGGGATCAACAAGAATGTTGGCTTGTATTAATGTTCCAGAAACATTATTTTAACGGTTGCAGTTTGCTGTGAGCCAGGTGTTACTGCTCTGTCTAGACTCCTGCTGCTTTCATGTTTAATAAACCTCAGTAAAGTGCCCGAGTTACTGCTGAATAACGCACACAGAAAGCAAAAAAACTGCTTCTGTAGCAAGCTAACATTAGTGGTTTATAGGGCTGCAGTCGAAAGAAATCATACGTACACTTCAGCCAGTCAGTTGGTTGCGGGAAAAAGAACATCAACACATTATCTGTAGATGAACTAAATGTTCCACAGTGCTCTGAGTGTACTCCACCTGCTGGCCTTTATTGCCTTAATAGCCTTTATTAATTATACGCTCACATAAAAAGCTAGTATTTGTAGCATATTAAATCATTTGAACCTGGTTATTTTATACGGAAATGAAACAGACTCAGAGCAGACCAGCCCTTATTCATATGAATTCTGAAAACAGAACTATATTTACTGGTAATCCAACACAAGAACTACTGAGGAATGTAACACAGACAAGTCAGTCTGCTGTTTTTAGATCATCTGCCATGTTGGTTCTTTCGCTGTAATGTATAAACTGCAGTTTGTAAAGTTAACACTCGACTGTCTGACCACCTGTTTGAACAAAATGCAGCCACACTGAAGACTTCTTTGACTGTTCTGTTTAGTCACTGACCTCAAGCTGTAAAATAAAAACAACCGAATCAGCCCAGCTGCTGTGTTCATTTTTAGACTTCTCATTCTTTAACACCTGGATTTGTTTCGGTCTTGATTTCCTGAAAAATACCAGTGGGTTTTTCTGACCTCAGAATGGGTCTTTGAGGGCGACTACACACGGCAGTGAGCAGGATTGTTGGCATACAGTAAAGTCAATAAGTCTGTTTTAATTTATTGGACAATAACAGAAATGTCAATAATGCTAGAGCAGTTGGAACCCAAAATATCAGAACTGTTACATTCCATTTTTATTCTCAACTCTGTCATTATTTGCCTGCTCAAACCTTTTAGGATGCTGCAAAAAATTCCTCACTGCAGGAAAAACCTTGTTTAGATTTTCTTACAGTAGAAAGCTGGTTGCTCTATATAAACAGTGTTTGACACTTGTGTCCTCTCAGTCTGATCCAGTTCTTCTCCAAGATGAGGAAGTGGGCCGACATGTCCAACCTCTCGCAGGACTTCAGGCTACGAATGGATCGACTGGAGCGAAACTTCGAGGTCTCCACCGTGATCTTCCGCAAGTTTGAGCCCATCTTCATGGACATGTTTCAGAATCCGCAGGGAGCCGAGCCGCCACGACAGCCACGCAGCAGGAAACACAGGCACGACACACACAGACACACAAACACTAGAGAGGATGTTGCACTGACTGATGTTAACCTAATGAAGACCTACCATAACTGCTGCTTGTCTAACTCTAACTTCAAACCAAGGCTTCACCCTAAAATCTACTGATTTAAATCGTAAACAATACTGTTGTTTCCAAGAGTGTAAAACTGTGTAAAGACTATGTTATAGTCTGGATTGTTTTCCTGGCCATAAAACTGTTGACTGAGGAGCGTTTGTGTTGGGCAGCTGATTAAACATGTCTGTATATTAGAGCTAAACGTGGCTAACAGCTGATGGACAATACTAAAAGTTGCTCTATTTAACAACATGCAGCAGCGTGTGGACTATGGCTGCTTTTCATTATGCTTCCCTGAGTCCTCACCTGGAAATCCCTCCCCTCCGCCATCATGGAGGTTCTTCCAGTTCCTTAAATGCAGACTAAGGAGAGAGGAGGCGTCTGTGGAGCTTAGAGCGAGTAAACACGGACGTATTCTGCACGCAGTAACTCTGCCAAATGCCAGACTGGTTTGCTTGGTTTGGTTTCTTGACCACACACACATACACACACACTCTGACCTGCTGTGAAGCCGAAAGCTTTTACTTGGTGTCTCATTAAGTGCCCCGTCTAACAGACTGTGTGTCGTCTCTCCGGCTCTACAGGCGGCTTCCCTGTCACATCAGTGATGTGTTCAAGTTCTGCTGGACTCTGTTTGTCTACACCAAAGGTACCATGAAACAAACCCGACTGCTGGGGGGCTCGTGGCTCTGTCATGTTTTTGCTGACATCAGTGTAGATGTTTTGTCTAAAATGTTTCCTGAAGCATGAGGGAGATATTTCTTTTATTACATCTACAGTCCACAACCACAGATATGCAGGTGTCTCTTACATATCACAAGGAAAAGCATCTTATTCTCAAATCTGAGGGTTTGAAAGCATTTTTTTTAATGATTTAAACAGTTAATCAGCTGTAAAAAATAGGCATTTTCTGTTAATCAGTTTACCATATAATCAACTTGTTGCAGCTTTAGGAAGAGGACAGTTTACTCTCCACAGTGCCTCATGTATTTGTGGTTGTGAAGGTAACTTCCGTATGATCGGCGACGACCTGGTGAACTCGTACCACCTGCTGCTCTGCTGTCTGGACCTGGTGTTTGGAAACGCTCTGCTGTGTGCCAACAGGAAAGACCTCATCAACCCGACGTTCAGAGGTGAGGCTGTGCGTGTATTAGCAGGTTGGTTTACAGCGAAAAGTCCAAATATCTAACTTTAGTGACTTCGCTAAACCTGACAATCAGAATCACACCAAGCTGATTATCATCTCATTGAGTCAGCGTTTCTGAATCTGGCTGTGAGCGTGTTCACACAAGAGGTGAGCAGTCACTACCATGGATAGGTCTACATATTCTCACAAGAAGAACAAACTATATTCCTAACAAACGTGAGGAGTTTAAAATATCATACAAGCTAAAAGCAACAGGACTGCTGCAGCCCAAGCAGGAAGGAAAGGCAGCAAATAACTGTCTACTAATGCATAAATTAATAACAAGCTTAGTAATATCACAGCCTCGTTACTGAAGTCTGAGTAGAGCTGACTATAATTACAGTTGTGCTTAAGTTGCTGAGATATAGGTTCCTTATTCAAGATTTAAGATTGAATTTAATTATCATCATGTATCACAAGATTGTATAACTAAATACAGATGTATTCCCAAAATATTTAAAGAATAGATGATCAAGTAATGGAATAAATCAAATCTTGTCATGATGTAGAGGATAAATTCAGAAATCTGACAGTGAATCTCATTTTTATAGCATTTAGGGGCAATTGGGACTCTCTAAGCTGTAACCCTGGTGGTGTTAAACGGTTGTAGGAGCAAGTAAAGAACAAATAATTTAAGTAACTAGGTGTATGGTTAATTAGTTTTAATCAGTCACTGTTTTAGGATTATATCACTAAGACAAACAGAAGAATGAAATGGCTTTTAAATCATTTGCAGCTCAAAAAAACTTACTTCCCTTCTCACTATCTGTACATCAAGCTTTGCTGGAACTCCCACATAGGCTGATGCTATTTTCCAAGACAGCTGATTGGTCTCTAGGCGGTGGTTTTATATGCATTGTTCTGTTATCTCAAACATATTCACCATAAGTTACTTTGATACACCCCAGTAAGAAGTGAACCTTGGTTGCTTCCTGTTGTGTCTGTGTGCAGGTCTGCCTCCTCTGTACCGCGCTGACGGCCATGTTTCCTCGGACGAGCCTCCTCCGTGTGTGCTGGAGAGGCTTTGTGAGCTGCACGACGGGCTGGTGGTGGAGGCCAAAGGCATCAAGCAGCACTACTTCAAACCGTACATACAGAAGCTCTTCCAGAAACAGGTGCTGTCACGTAAACACCAACAGAATTGTAAAGTCATTCAGACTGTTTCCTGGTTTATCCGCTCATCCTTCCCTCGTTTTTTCTTTCTGCTGTGATCACTTGGTGATCGTCCCAGATTTTTGTTGTTTTCCTTTTAAAACAAATATCCTACTTTTAGTGTGTTCCTGTTTACTTACTTTTGTCTCTCTTTTTTTTTAACAATCAGATTCTGAAAGGACACGAGGAGCTCTTGACAGAAATGTTGGATCCTCAGAACTTCATTGATAACAAGTAAGCAACAAGAACACAGAGTCACTTCTAGGAAACTCTGCTTCTTGCCCTTTGCCATCTCTCTGTTTCTGTCTCCAACTCCTTGTGAGGTTTTGTTAAAGCTTTGAGAACAGTATAATTGTGGCTCATTCAGTGTTGTAGTGTGTAACAGTATTTCTGTGTGTGTGGTCTGCAGTAAAGCCATAAACAGGGAGTATGAGGAGTACGTGTTGACGGTGGGAGACTTTGATGAGAGAGTGTTTCTGGGAGCCGATGCCGACGAGGAAATTGGAACTCCAAGGAAGATCATTCAGGAAATGACCACCAGCCAAACAGCTGCTCAGAGCCAGCTGCAGCAACATGTGGAGAAGGTGAAAACACACACACACACACACACACACACAGATCCACGGTACCAACACGGACACTCACTGAACGCTGCATTAGGAACACCTATTCAATCAGCCATCATGTGCATAAATGCCTGTGGATACAGATCAGGAGCTTCACGTTCACATCAGACATCCGAATGTGGAGAAACTGTGATCTCAGAGACTTTGACTCTGGCGTAATTGTTCTGGATTTACTGATCTGTCATGGTCTGAATGCCACAGCCTGACTAAGTGTTGCTAATGACTGTGTGCATCTCTTCATGGCGTCTTCTAATGGCTGCTTCCAGCAGGATAATGCACCATACAGCCTTAACTAAACAACAGACTGTTGGCTTCACTTTATAAAGTAAATACAGATGGTGTAAAGACTCACAGAAACATGGATTAAAAAAACAACCTCTCTGTCTGCAGTCTGGCTCTCTCGCCCCCTCCACTCCTCTGACAGGACGGGTCTATCTGAAGGAAAAGGACCTGCTCGTGACGCCCGTCTCCTCGGCGACGCAGAGTGTCGGCCGGCTGCAGAGCATGGTGGCCGGTCTGAGGACGGCGCCCAGCGACCACCTGATGCAGATCTTCAAGTCAGTGCTTAGACTTCTTTGATTATTCACCTTTAATTATTTATTTGAAACAATCTGGAATCGACACGTGCAACATTTTTTCTAAGTGGCCACAGCTGATAACAACAATGAGAAAAAATGGTTCAGAGGGGTTCAAGTAGACACATTTTCTTTGTATTTTTTGGAGTTTTAAATGAGTGGTTTTAGTCATTATGTAATATATATTTATATCAATGTGTCCTGTGTTGGTATCAAAGGTCCTGCTCCAGAGATCCCACAGAGTCCATACTGGCTCGAGTCAAGACTCTGGGTCAAACCTTCAAAGAACATTACACCAACGATTCCGACGACACACCTGGTGCTCATATAGGTACGACAAACACACGCACACAGATCAACTGTTGGTGGTGACATAGCCTGAATTTATAATGGACCAAAGTAACCTACAGAACTAGAACTTTCCCTGTTTTGCATGATTAATTCTCGTGTTTCCACCAGCAGCTGTCTCATCTCGTCGCTGAATCCGATGCAGCTTCACAGATTTTGAGAACCTCAGAATTAGGCTCCTGATTCCTTTGTTTTTTTCATTTCAGACTTTGCAGAGAACCGTCTGAAGCTGGCAGAGATCCTGTACTACAAGATCCTGGAGAATGTCATAGTTCAGGAGACCAAACGGCTGCACGGCAGAGACATGAGTGTAAGCAGCTACGACATTCACCAATGAGGCCAAACATTACCATCACTCGCACACAAGAAAAATGTTCAGAAATTACCTGTAGTTTGTTTATTTTTATTCCCAAGTATCTACATCAGCTCCAAGATGTCTCACTGTCTGTTTCTTTCGCTCTCTCATTCTAACAGACATCTGTGTTGTATGGGTTTATGACTGTTTATGACTCCCTCATGAAAACTTGTGTGTTTTTGTACTTGATGTGAGTGTGTCTGTGTGTGTTCTCAGGTTTTACTCGAGCAGGACATCTTCCACTGTTCCCTGATGGCGTGCTGCCTGGAGGTGGTGTTGTTCTCCTACAG
>NW_007580228.1:23496-44217 GCF_000690725.1 Stegastes partitus | reverse complement strand
TGTTATGTTTGCCCACTGAGCTCAACACACCTCAGGAACAATCACTGACGCAGCGCTACAATCTGTAACTAGCCGCCAAATCCTGTATAAAGCACAAAGTCACAGTCAGCCTTTCAGAAACCTCCATGGGAGCCCAATGTGTTTTTCAGTATTCGATGTGAGCAGTAATGCGACTGACCAACATGCACCTATTGTAATATGAAGAGAACCACATGCGTGTCCACTGTTCGCTTTCAAAGTCTGAATCGGTCAGTCGCTGGGATGCAGAAAACATGAACTGGCCTTTAGGGTAGGTTGGGTCAGACAGCAGAGCGGGTTGTGATTGAACTGTCAAAAAAATTACATCCCATGTCTTTTCCCAAACACGTTTTCTTGACCCCGATGGAAAAGGAGAATTTACAAGGACAGCAAAAGACAACTGCAACTCTCACTTACATTAGACCACATAATCATGACGCTACTGACGTATGTCTGCCATGGATAGTGGTGTTGCTTTGAATGTTGCAGACACAAGGAACTGTAAAACAGCATCATCTCCTGTCTTTTTTAAAGGACAGAGCAGTGTGTCCTGTGCTTAAGGAGTAAGAAGGGAAATATTGCAGCACCTTTCCTGAGCATTTGGAGATTTGACCAGATCTTATTATGGCTTGATTGTTCAGTTAATAACTTTCCTGTACAAAAAAAACCCACTTCTGGCATACACCGTAGAGTTGCATGTGTCAAAAAAAAAAGTGAATCTGCATCAATAATGAAATATAATTTTCCAAAAAAACAAAGCTTTAAAAAGCCAGTTAAATACCAGCAAAGGCATCCAAATGGTTTTCTTTTTTTTCTTCTTTATTACACTGAATGGCATTCAGATCTGGTTTTGCATTCATCATAAAAAGCTTTGTGGTGCTGATTTAAAATATCCAAAAAATTTGCCACATTGCCTCATGTGGTAGCAACAATTGCAAAACACTGCGTCAGAGCAGCTGTTGTTGGTCAACGTCAAACTTTCTGTAGCCAAAATAGTTGCACATAGTTTGGTGTCTTTGTAACCAAATCTTCCTTTTCAGTGTTTCTCTCCTGTTACTCGCTCATATCGTTGTACACAGATAGGCCTGCATGTCAACATATCTATGTCTTGTAAATAAAGTTTATATTTTAAAAAAAAAAGTGGATCCAGGAACCCTTAAATCAGAGTAAATTATGTTCTATCAGACAGATTTCTCTTGTATGTGTGTGATTCATCATGGAAAATGAGAACTGTGTAGCTCTAGTTTGTATGAAGCAGCTAGAAAAGTTGTAGCATGATGCCTTAGAGTTCATTTAAACTATTTTACATTGCACCTCCTGCAATGTGGCCATCGCACATGTGCTGGTAGTGTACATATTAGCTTCCTAAAATATCCAAATGGAGCCTTAACTTACCACCATTACTAAATGATCAGTGCCCTTCTTTCTATGACAAGTCAAAATGCTGAGAAATAGATAAAGTTGTGTATGTATCTAGCCATTTAGATTGTTTTCTTCACTGAATTTGGTTTGTGGCGCCTACAGCACTGAAAACAGTTTCAAAAATTCTGCGACATCTCTATCTAACATTTTTACTATTACTCTAAATAATCCACTAAAGAGTATAAACTGCTTTTACAGGGAATATAATATGTACAACGTTGTTCCAGTGGAAACCATTCATGGCAACATTTATTTGACAAACAATGAAAAGCATTACTCTGAAAGGCAGGGTAAATAAAATTGTGAAAAGAGCAGCTTCACAGCAACTTTAGTTAGTATCACTGCCAAATACATTCCACTGTACATAAACCTGCTCAAAGCAGTCGATTAGAATATAGATTTTCAGAATATATCCGAGTGTATCTCTGTGAGGACGTCGTCGCTCTCACCTGGCATTCTCCCAAGGCCTCTCGTGTCTCTAAAGCTATTAAAGGCAGCCCTGTTTCTGAGCATGTGGATCCTGCTGCAAGGCTTTGTGCATTCTCTACCAACTTCCCCCATTAGACACAGCTCCAAGGTAAACTACATGCACCATCAACAAAACTGACACCCCAATCTATGGAGTTCATACACCTCCTCCCCCTCCTCGACCATATTATCTACCCTGCGTGACAAGCCGGTAATGGAAAAATCACACTAAGCAAATGGTTCTTCTAATAACAATAAATTTCCTATAAAATTATGAAGGGCCCAAACCGTTTCCTTGCATCTATTTTGCTATGAATTCTAATTAGGGTGCCAGAGAGGCAGAGAGTGCTGGGTCATCACGTCAGAGACAACGTGCGCCTTTTTGATTGATGGCCCGGTGTGGGGTCGGCCTATCCTCCCTTCACTCGCTTCTCCCCTGCACTCCTCCTCTTCCTCCTCCCTCCTTTTTCTCTTAAATTAATGGGCATCTCACCTAGCCCCTAATCATAGTACCCCCCTCCCCACCCCCTGCTCCTCCTTTCTGTTCTCATTTCAATTTTGCAGAAGGTGCAGAGGAGTGTGGGGGGGGAGGGAGGATGGGAGAGATCGATCATTTATCTTGTAATGGCTGGATAATAGATCCATCACGGTAAAACAGCTGCACAAACTCCTATGTTGTCTCTGTCATCAGGCCTTCCCATTTTCTCTTTAAACCATCCGGCCTATAAGCAGCCTCCCATGTGTCACAGCCATTTAACCAAACAGGCACATCTGTAAAGCTAAACGTCAGGAGGCCTGGACAATGGCACAGACATAACAATAACCAAATGTTTCCTTCTTTCACAGACACCATAGTGACGCCACCTGAACAGTATTTACCCACTTATTGGCAGTTAATTAATTGATTAATGTCAGATATAGTTACAAACCAAAAGTTGTCTAGAAAAGAGGTCTCAAAAACTAAAGTAAGGTCCCAATGGAGGTTTTTTTTTACCAGCAGATATGTTGGCGTTTCATAAAAAAGTAAAGGTTGAATTAATACCAAACCAGAAGCCAGAGGAACCCCAGCCTTGATGTAGTGCTTACTGGCTCAGTGACAACAGGCTCATCCGAGATTATATGTGTCTTGTCCGAAAAGAACACAAGAGCAAGCGGCAGCACTAGGGGACGTTGATAAAAGTCAGCAGTCCAGACTTAGAATTTCCAGCCACCTTTGGTTGGTACCAGACGTTACTAAAACATGCTTATGTGCCAAAATGCTATTGCATTTTTGTGCCTAAGTTGCATAAAGTTCCAAGCAAAGTGGTCAGAAGAAAGGGCTTGAAATCCATCTATATAGATATGTTTTCACTGAACTCAGTATTTCTTGTATGGTACCAAAAAAAAAAAAAACAATTACAGTGTAAAACTTAAAAAGTTTGCATACTGTCCAGTCTTCATTATAAAAGCTGTTACATTTGTGCTCCTCCTTCGAGAATCAGGACGAACTGTGTTACACTCCATATTGTATACAATATTAAATTTACCATCAACCTAGCAAACTCAGGTGTTTCTGTGCTTTATAATTTTAACTGTTACGGCAATTTTCCACGATACGGAGCAACTCCTGGCTCCTGGATCTGACCAGCATGCACTCTGCGGTGATCACCCATGATTGATTCCGCGCAGGTCTGCCTCATCTGAAACAAGCCTATTTTCAACTAAAATACCTGACAGAACAGTGCCTTGGCCTTCATTAACAAAATTAGCATCATGTGTTTCTTCGGCTAGGGCAAATGTTAAGGTCTGCACTGAAAAAGGGTCTACAGATACGGCCGCTATTCACGGTAGCCTTGTTACAGCAAGACAGCCTAAATCGGTGGTTCTCAATAGTACGCTGGTATTACGTTCCATCTAGTGGTAGGCAGAGGAATCGCTCAAACTTAAAAAAAAAAAAACTTTCATCTACCATCAAAATACTACAACAAATGAAAATTCTTTAACCACGATATGGCTGAAACTGGATTTAAAAATAGGTTTGCCTTTTCTGTAATATTGTATTATCAATAACATTGAATAACCGAAGAATAGTCATTGGTGGCAGCCCGAGTTCATCACAGCCCTGGCTCTGGATATGGTAAACAAACAAATTGGCTTGGGCAGACCCATACAACACCATACAGTGCATGCACTGTGCACATTGGTGCTCATACATGCGCATGTAGTACATACTGGCCTGGCTTCACCTCACTATCCTTCTGTTGGTGGAAAAACACGCTGGCTTGTTTGTATTTCTTCAAACCAGTTATAATTGTCTTGGGCACAGCTACGCAAAGGTGACACTTAAAATTTCAGCGTGGTAGGTTGCTGCCCAGAGGTTGTTGTTTCCCATAGAGAAGTGGATTTTTAAAAACAGAAACACCTAGATAACAGAAGAGGAGGAGAAAGCCGACTGAAATGAGCAGCCAATAACAGGCTTTTACCGACAGCCTACATCTGATGACTCAGACTAGACATGACAAAGTTCCTGAAGAGCTATGGAAGACATTCTAAAACTGTTTTCACACACTAGTAAGCTGACCTTTATGTGTAAACTCAGTGGACTGGCCCTTTAAATCACATGTTCAGCCTCTGACAGCACTGATCCAACTCCACGACATCCTTACACAGCACTGCTCCCATCTTAATCACTGTGGGACTTCTAAACACAACATGGTATCCTCCCAGCATCATAAAAATGCATCACTTGATAGCTATTAAGTACCCACTATGTTTAGGTTTTTCGCCATTCATCACCGACTGATGTGCTTGTGTGTCTGTGTGATGATAGTGCCCTCTCTCTCTGTCCCCTGCCTCGCAATGTGGGCTCCAACAGGGAGAAGTCATCTGTCTTCGTTAGCGTCTGGGGCTAAATATGCTATGCATCTGGTACTGTGCTTTCCATCCCCCCTTGGCCTAAGCAGTTTTGTTTTGTTTGTATAATGATAGGTATACTCTATGAATACATAATTACAACAAACTGTGCATGACTTGCACGTACAAACACAACACACTGCATTCTCCAGCCAGTGTCTACATATTTGAAATTGGCATTTAAACACCCTTAGTATTCACTGTGACCTCCCCAAATTAATGTGCTGCCTGCTGATTTCTAATGGGCTGTCTGCATTGTGTCTGTGACTGGCCTAAACACAGAATTTGAGAATCCAGCTCATTTACGGCCCATTTTGGAAAAAAAGAGACGAAGTTGGCCTTTGAGAAAATTAAGCTGACACTAGCATCAGTGCGAAAATTCCTTCCAAATGGACACTTAACAAGGAGCATCTGAAGATGTGTGGGTTTAAGTGGGTGTTAACAAACCATGGCATTGCTGAATGAGCTGTGGGAAGGAGAACTAAGAGGAGAATCGCTTGACTAGGGCGCCCTCCAGTGGTCTGCGGCCTCCTCCGTGGAAACTGTACTGTAAAGCTCGGATTGTACTTACTGTGCTTTTGTCTTTCAGCAGTTTCTCAATCACTTCGATCAGCTGCTCCTTCTGGTCTGCATCCAGGCTGGAGACAAAAGACAGAGGGCTTTGAAACAAATTGTCAACTAGTGAATGGCAATTATTCACATAACAAATTAAATCATGTCCCCTGTATGTGTCCAGAATACAAAGATGTCTGAGTGCTTACAGCCACTCAGATCAACTGTCTACGAGCACGTTTTATTTTCTGATTGAGGCAGCGTCCAAAACCATCCGCTGTTTCAATCAATCACTACGTCCCTATTATTAATCACTACCTACTGTTTTCTCACATTTTATAGATCAACCTACTAATTGATTAATTGAAAAAAAAATCGACAATGAATATAATTGTTGACTAGAGCTGTGATCAATTAATTGATTAGCTGATTAACAGAAAATCAGTCCACAACTGTTTTGGTAATTGATTTAACGTTGTAGTAATTTTGAGCAAAAATTCCAAACATCTGATAGTTAAAACTTCCTACAGATATTGCTTCGTACTTTTGCCTCCGTTATGATTGCAAGCTGAATATTTTGGGGGTTTTAGCTTGTTCTTGAATCAACAAGCGTTTGAATCATCAAACAATTAACACCATGTTCTTTCTTCCATTTGGGAACGTTCAAATTCATAATAGAACAGTTCTGTGACAATACTGGAATTTCTTAATTTGATACAATACTTTACAAATACTTTAGAAAATATCAATGCTTGATGGCATTATTAAAACCACAAGAAAAACACTGAGGGCAAAAAAAATCCTAACAAGGCTCTACCATGACAACGAGGTACACTTGGTCACAAGCTTCAGAGACTGTCACACGTTCCAAAGGCAATGAAGTGCACGGGTTAGCACCTTTGTTAGCCACGTTTGCATATTGGCTTGCTTGCGTCCTTTGCATTTCAACGTTCATTTGCCTTAAATATGAATGTCCTTCTTTTTTCTTAGGACACCAAAACCAGTTGCAGAGGCTCTGCACTTGACATTTTTTTTAACATAAAATGCGAGTTGAATCAATGTGTATTTCTTTTTTTTTTTTTTTCAAAAAAAGCCGTACACCAATATAGGGCATACATTTCCAAAAATAAAACTGTGTACACTGAAAAAAAGTGCAAAAATGTCCCTACGCTTGTACTGAACTATCATCTGGCAACAGCCATTAAATCAAACACTCAACTGCTCTGCTGAGGTTCAGCTTTACTAGTGTGTTCATACTTTAAGCACCTATTCATTGTTTGATCCATGCTAGTCATAGAGAGACTCGGTTGATAAGAGTAAGATAACTGCAGGGCAAAAGGCCCTTATATCAACATTACCCAACATTTACTGTATTCACTGCTCAGTTCACTGCTCAGGAATGAGGTGGAAAGAGGAGCCAGTGCAGCCAACCAGTATAGTGGCTTTATCGAAGTGATATCAGCAGCTTGTGTTACAGTCCTGAGGAACTCTACCTGTAGAGCTTTTGAATAGCATGGGCAGACGTCTTCCTGACATATGGAGAGAGGTCAGCTGCAGCCTCCTTGATGGCCAACATCATGATGGGAACAATGATGGGCACACGGATGCTGGACAAAACCCTCAGCGCACTCGCCCGGATGAACTGGTTTGGGTCCTGCCATAGACAAAGAAAGTGTTAATATGTGAAAGAATGTTTTGTATGAGAAATGAACAGACAAACAATCCCCTAGATCGCCAAAATGACCCCATTTATTAGAACGAGAAACAGAAAGAATCCTCAGATTTTCAATTTCCACATAGTCCTAGAGCTACTTGTCTCAAACTTGCCATTCCATCAGAAAAATTAACCAAATCTAAGCACAAAATTGTGATATTTCATCAACATTACTCGACATGTCTCTAATTCAACAAAATAAAGTGTTTGCTCAAACCAGATTCTGTAAAAACGTAAACATTTTGTGCTCCTCAGTACAATTAGAAAGCCATTATTGACTCAAATGCAACAGTCACGTGAGAAAAATTCGAAAACCTTTTAGCTGAACTACAGGCATTGTACACAGAGCAGATAGGAGACAGGTATGGAAACTAATGGAATTGTAAGTTATCGATAGTATGTAAAGCTATGATACTTGTTTAGTGTTGGTAATATGTGTGGGCACTGGGAAAAATATTGCAAAAGGCAATCCCAACTGGAATAAGAAATTATAGAATTCAACTTCCATTTTTTTTCTTTTTAGTATTTTATGGAATTATATTAGTTTAAATGTCTGCACAATAGATATTTTTGAGTCCTCTCTACTTGTAGTCATGATTGTGGTGTTTCCATAGAGGTGCATACATTTAAACTGCAGAGAAAAATGAGCAAAAAGTGAGGAGAAATGTGACTGGAGCAAAAAACGTTAAAAAAAACTGCTTTGGACTCCACCTTCTGAAGCAGTGAACAGTGGAGACTGTGTACCATGGCAACAATAATGCAGCAAAATAAACACCAGACAGTGGTTTCACAGTGTAACGCACTAAAAAATGTTAATAAAATAATCTGAAGGATTCTTAGTGCATGTGTCTATCCAAAAACAGATCCAAGGAGTATAAAAGTTACCTTAAGGGCCCGCTGGAAGGTGCTGATAGATAGCAAAGCCAAGTCCTGCTGTTCCTCCGCGTACCTCACCAGGTAAACATACACAAGTTTCTTAAGCTGCAAAATACAACAAGAGTACAACAATAAGAGAACAGCAATAAACTGAAACAGCTGCAAACGGAGATTAATGCAACATAAGAGAAGCTATAAAATACAAGAAACTCAACAATAATGCATGACCCAGCAAGTGAAGCCTTCCTTTAGTTTTGTTTTCCTGCATGGAGTTTATTGTTTCAAGGGGTTGGGATGAAATGCTGGTATGGAAACCTTTCCTGTCTACATTTCACAAGCTGCAGACTCAATCCAGTGTTGTTTCAGGCCATGGAGTGAGGTTATACATTTTATTTTTGGCACTTCCAGAAATTGCTTTTGAATATTTGCTGCCCCCCCGGCATGTGTTTTGCCGTCCACATCTTTTCTTTTCTTGCAGGAAAGCCTGAGATAATATTTGTCCTGCTTTCTGACGAGTTTAACTGGAGGTCAAAGGTATCTCCTCTGCTGATTCGCATCAGCTATTCAGAAAGAGAAAAGAATAAATGGACCTGATTTCTGCCTATAAGACTGTGGATTTGTGTGTAATGGAACTTTGGAGAAGAAAAAAGGGGTTATGAGAAATGATGATTTACTCAAGGAACTATTTCTAATTTCATTTATGAGCTGATTTGAGCTCGAGGTCAGGAGTAAGGTTACATTTTAGGTACAATCACCGAGAGCTTTAGCCAGTAATCAGCACCATGCTTTCTAATGCAGCCGGTATTGACCTGCAGCCGTGCACCACAGTTCTCAATCATCGTTCTGGTCATTACTGCTGGAATTAATGGCATTACTCACTATAAAAAGGAGACACAACCCATCTGCCCTCAAGGATCTGGCTTCTATGACCACAAAGCACACGACGGACTTCATTTTAAACTGCTAAGTAGGCGATTAAGGGCAGTACAAGTGAAACTTGCCCTGCATCGAAAGGGATTTTATGTCATTTCTCTTATTATTTTGAAAATACACTCTGAGGCGTACACAAATTCATGTAAGGTATGTTGTGTTAAATTGAAGAACAGAGATGATTAAAGAAAATAAAGAGCACCGGTATCAAATCACGTAACACTGTCAATAAACTGCATGTTCTTGCGCTGTTATGCTCTAATTAGTGGGGATCAGCGGCAGCTCGTGGTGACAAGCAGAGAAGGGGTGAGGGTGGGAGCCAAAGAAGAGGCCATTTTTAGCGAGATGTACTGCAGGTGAGCAGAGCGTGGAGGAGCTAGGGGAAAGACAGGAGAGAGAGACAGAAAACACAGACCGAGACCTCACACTACCCTAGCAGCTGGTGTGTATGAGACAGGAGAGAGAAGATGTGACTGTGGGCTCTCCTCTCTCAATTACATCCACCCACCTGCTCCCCTACCCTGCCATGAGCTGCTTCGGCTGCATGCCTTGCACACAGCGGCCGGCCTCAGGCCCCCCGCTCACATGCTGCCCCTCACGCTACCTGATTATTCTGCTGCTGCTAATCAATATTCACAGGTTCTGGGCATGGGAGCCCCTCTCGAGCTGTTGCTTAGCGTTTGGTCATTCGCTGGAATAGGCTGAGCACAAGTCTGTCCTGGCTCACACATTACAGCGTTTAGTCGCGTTGACGCAGGCTCATGGTGTCTTACAGTAGTGTGACTCTGCTGCAGCAAAAGTTTATAGCAAAGCTTCCTGTGCCGCTATTGATTGATAAGGGGGAATAAGTAAAAATGAGCTTCTGCTAATCCAAGCCATAACACATGTAAGTCAAGTCACTGTTGTTGATATAGCGCATTTAAAGTGACAGCCGTTGTTCTAAAGTGCTTTCCATTAGAAAAATAAGTCCGATTTTTTCCACGTAATAAGCGTACAAGTATTAGGGTAGACAGCTTTTTTTTTTTTAATGAGAAAATGATGTTTGTTGTAGTAAGTATTACAAAAGTCATTCCTGCCCACTGTAATAATGATGTACGATGACTCCCATCTGTCCAAGGAGAGGGGACTTGTCTTTAATAAAAAATAAAATATAAAAAAGTATGTAAGTACTTTTAAAGATCAAGTATTTCCATACAACTAAGAAAATTTGATTAACACCACTTCCTACATTACTAACTGATACATGTAGTTGCTGTATGTTGTATACTTTTGACCCAGCACGTTTTGTGGTATTTCCAGAAGACCTGAACATATGTGATTGTTTTTTGTGACCAACACTTTGATTCATTCCATCAAAGAAAATTAGGAGGAGTCACTTGAAACTCAAGACTGCCATGATATACATGCTCTTTACAAGTGTAAACTTTATGAGCTTTGGTGGTTGTATCATCGGACCAGTGGATGTACATCTTGGACAACCAGGTAAAGAGGGGAGCAGAGCTGGTGGTAGGTTGGCTCAGATGACAGGGACAGACCTAGTGAACCCAAACATGTAGTAAGGGTGAAGAGTTTTACACAGGAGGTTGAGGACATGGAATCAGATGGGCCATGTTTAAAGCCATCCATAGCAGAGGCAGGTGTTAGTAAAGGTTGCCCTGAGATGACTTTGGTGCTCTGTAAGTAACATTAAATTGAATTAATTTAAATTATTCTACTTTGTACAGAAACAAAAATAGAAAACAAATGTCTTCATGAATAAATACAAACTCAATAAAGGAAAAGCTCGAACGTGAAGTCAATCCACATAATCATACGATTGTTCCGTATGAGGAAGTGGTTTTTCTAACATCATGCTGAATGAACCCACGTGCTGTGCTGCACGAGAATGAATGAATCACAAGAGCCCACAGCGGTACGTAAGGAGGGCGACAGTAGGGATAAGAGCTTTCTTTGAGGCATTCCTCAACAATGTCATACCTCAATGTTCTTACTCGCAACGTTCTTCACAACTGCAGGAAACAACTCAGATGCATTTTTTCCTTTGGCAATGAGCTGAAACACAACAAACAAATATTAAAACTAATGTCACCAATGTGAAATTCAGCTGCAGAAAGAATGCACACACAAAAAGAAGAGTTTTTGTGAAGTCCTATAATGCGCTCACCCCAACAATCCTCTTCATGGCCTCCAGTTTGAGCGACTCCTTGCTGCTCTCCAACATCTCTTTAAGATCTTCATTCCTGCGGACAGAAAATATTCTTGGTCTTACTGTGATCAACACCAGAGAATTAAAGCACTCCTGAGGTGACTACTCAGTTTGGGATGTTGACCAACGGTGCTGTGAAAGTCCTGTGTATAAGACACCTGTGACGGTCTCACAGATTACGGGGCCCACGTGCAAACAGACAATGCAAACAGCAACAATATTGTCTAAACCAACGCGACAGCAGCAGCATCACAACCATTTTTGCTAAATTGCTGAGCACTCACATGATGCTCATTCTTCAGCTAATGCAAACACACACTGTCATTCTGAAACTGCACAGCAGGTTGTTTGTTCCATACAGAGGCCGTGTAGGACACAAGACAAATTGTCAACTTAATTTATTCAATTTTATTTAAGTAGTGCCAAGTCACAAACCAGATCATCTCAGGCCAATTCACATAGGAGAGCATCAGGCACTTGGCAACAGGGGGAAGAATAGTTCAAATAGCTCATTCTGTTATATGTTATAGTCTGAACACATCATTCTGCTACAGGGGAAAGAAATGCTCTGATTGTTTTTATTTCTAGAAATTAATCACAGTCATTGTAGGCGGAGCTAAGCAAAGGATGCGGCTTCAGTGTTCCCTCGAAATAGTGACGGGTGGAATTTTTTTGGTGGAACATTTTGAAATACCAGAGAATGGATCAGCTCCGACACTGACAGTTCTGCTGTCGTTACTGTAGAAATGAGGAGAAACATTATGTTTCACTTGTGTGAGGGGCGGTGCAGCTCGGTAACACGCCTACAGCGCACACAGAGACTCTGCTTTTGGTGACGATGAGGACAAAGCAAATGTTCAAAAGTGAGATTAAGCTTCAGTACATTTAGTGCAGACAACACTGATAGTGTAACAATTCTTATGCATGTGAGGGCGGAAACACGAGCAATCTGTTGACACATCCAGTGACAGGCTGGCTACGGCCATAAATTCTGCCTAAAATTTAGACAGTGGTTCAGAAATTCAGTTTATCTTCTGAAGTACCTACTAGCGATAACAATCAAGAAGGAAGAGTGGTGGGAGCAGAATTTTAAAACATAAAAAGAAACTTGTCAGTACAAGATTTCTACAGTAAATGTAGTTCAATAACCGATGACCAAATTCAAGCTAAAGATTTTCCCACCAGCTTGACTATGTATTTAGTGTTAATCACCAAATACGAGCATGCTAACACACTAAAATAAGAGCGTGATTTTACAACTGGTAGAGATCAGGAAGTAAAATTGTCAATGTGAGCATGTTAACATCCTGACAGAGCTGCTAACTAGGAAGTCAACTACAACTGCTGTAGGATTTGATTCATGCATCAGGATAATTCATTACTAAATCAGTTTAATACTGAAGCCAGCAATGCGTACTATTCTCTCCATCATTTTCGAAGTGTGGCGGTGCAATATAATAAACTTCACCCATCAGAAACAAAACAGACTTTCATGATGTCCACTGCTGTAAAACAAAACAGAAGAAACCTAATCCTCCATGGTGCTGAACAACAGGTCTGCTTCTTTTCATCTGTTTTCCTATTATTCACATTCTTAATAATAGGAAAAATTAGAAATAAAAGTCAATGCTTATAAATGTTGTACCTGTTGTTTGTGACCACAAAAAAGGTCAAACAATCGGTGAAAAGGTGTAGTTTGTACGTGGCTGCTAGCGTATCTGTAGGCTGCTGGTTTGACTTTTTTGCTGGTCAAAGTGACTGAAAGTTTGTCAGTAAGAAGATGACGTCTATTTAATTCCTCGTTTAGCCTAATCCCAAGATTTCATTCAAAATCAATTCTTACTTAGGAAAGTTAAAAAGTTGGAAATCATTTTCATAAATAGAATATAATTGTGTTTTTACGAGATTGTTTCGTAAAAAAAAAAATAATTTTAAGTAGATAATGCACAATCATCAGAAGATTAGGCTTGCACACCTTCCCAGGTTAAACACAAAAAACTTTTTTCAAAACATTATTTTAAAGTTTGCCACATCTATTATAAATTATGTGTCACACAATTTTTCTGTGGTTTTCTTTTGAATGACACTAAAAACTCTGAGATGAGCTGACCAACTTCACGAGGAAACAATAACCTGATCTATAGTCTTTGTTTTTTGTTTTTTACAGGATTCAAGAGGTGCTATGGGTGCTCTTACGACAGTACCCGGCTTTGTGCGCCTCCTTGGGGTTACTGCTGGTGTGTGTGAGGGCCCGTTCTTCCTGACTGAGCTCAGCCTTCAGAGTGAGCTGTAAGTTCTCAGCAGACACCAGCGCTGTCCTCACGACTCCCACCGCCTCCGAGCGCAAAGAGGAGAAACCAACATCCATACCGGCTTCCTTCCACAGCAGTCCAAAAAACACAGCAGTCCATTCAACAGCTAGTAAGTCTTCAGTGTTTTTGTGTATATGTGTGTGTGTGTGTGTGTGTGTGTCCACAAACACAGCTGACCGTATTTCCACAAACTGAAGAGTGAACGAGAGCTGTGGTAATTACTTTCCTTCAGGCTGTGTGCCTTGTTCTCTTGGCTTTATTTACAGTTGTCTTCTTGTCTTGTTCATAACTGTTGAATCTGTGGAAAAAAACAGCTCGAGCTCCAATGCCTTTGTGACTGTCATTCACTGCTCCCTTCCTCTTCTGCTGGGCAAAAAAAGTCACAAGATGCCCCGTCAGCTCGCTAATGGCAAGTCATCTTTGTGCCTGAGAGTTGTGCCTGCTCACTGGGGTAAGACCTCCTTCTCTTCTGAAATGCTGCTGGTCAGCTCGTGTTAAAATGTTCCTCCCGTCTTCTTACACATGTAGACTTTGGTATGGAAAGCCGGCTATCTCACCTGCCGCCTGGCTGCATATGTGACTCTGTCTGTGTGCGACTGTGGTCACTTCCCTCTAAGGGAAAAAGGAGGGCCTTATCTAGACGGGTGGGTAAACAGTGAGCTACTTTTCATCACCACCACTGCACAATAATCCACTTTAGCTTGACAAGCGTGCATACCCTTCCAAGTTTGGCTGACAAGGCCAACAGGACAGGCCCACATCAAAGATAACAGGACCGAGTTGAATGTCAGGAAATACCCGCAAAGACGTGAATGGAACAGAAGGATTTAGGAAAGGGACTAATCTGCCTCCTGCACTTTCCTTGAGAGTAAATAAGTGACCTGAGGGCTACAGTGAGTCATGACTCTGGTCAAGTTCACAACACGATGGCGTGTCGAAACTGTGTAACCCACAACCCACAGGTTCAAAAGGCATGTTATCTAAGAAAGAAAGAAAGAAAGAAAGAAAGAAAGAAAGAAAGAAAGAAAGAAAGAAAGGAAGAAAACTAGAAGCCAGAAGTTGTAAAAACCAAAAAAAAAAAAAAAAAGATTTGTTGCATCTTTAGCTTTTTGTCACTGCTGGACCGTGTCACTTGCTGCTACATCAGGAAAAATAACCGAAGATACGCTTAAAATTTCTCTGAATATTTCATGGGAAAATAACTTCATTCTAAGTCTAATTCAAAAAGTTGCAACAAATAAAACATTAGTTGGAGAGCCCGTTAAAAAAAAAAAATGCAATCCTCAGCACATCTGAGAAGGCACGAGTGACTCAGCTGTGACCGACAGTCACAAGACAAAAATTTAGCGACTTTTAAAATGCAGACTGCACAGAGAAGACAATGAACAAGAGATATTCAGAGGAAAAGTCAGTAAACTTTATCAGTGAAATAAATGCAGCATGGCTCAAAAAGAATATACAGATAAGCAAATGGTCAGCCAGTTGTTGCCAACGTTGTAAAACATCTTTCTAGATTTGATGTGCAAAATATTGTGGAAAAAGTTCGTAGAGGTGGTAAAATGTAAATAAGCCAAGTCACACAACATGCAGAGCCCTCTTTTTATTTTTATTTTTTCCAGTACTGTTAACACCTCTGGGCACTTGGGAATATGTTATATTTATATTGATTCCAGGTTTTCTAAATTTTTGTGAAATAGCCAATCAAAGAAACTCAACTTTGTTATTTCTTTTTTTTTTTTATGATTTATGTCATTATAATATATTATATTCTAATGCTTCTGTGCAGTATGACACAGCATGGTGGTGCTCTCCCTATAGGACCTTATACTGCTGTGAAAAAATGAGCCCACAGTGACGAAAAATGCGACATGACCAAATAATGCTGAGAAACTGCTTGGAGTTCAAATGGTTCAATGTGCTATCAGTGCACATTGGGAACAACATATGTACTCTTAAGTACAGTGCAGATGACAGGAGACTATTTTTAGTAGCTTTGTCTAAAGTTTCCTTACATAAATGATGTGACTGTTAAAGACTTAAATCTCGTTTTACACGTGTTCAGCATGACAACAACACGACTAAAGCTGCAATGATTCATCGATTCAACTATCAAAATAACTGCCAACTATTTTGACAATCAAATCATCAGTTTGAGTAATTTTTGAAGAAAAAAGGAGTTTTAAAAAAAACTTTAATTCTAACTTTCTGTTGTGTTTATTTCTTTGTGACAGTTATTATCTTTGGGTTCAGGACAAAAGGAGACGTTTGATGACATCTTGAAACACCGATCAACACTTTTCACAGTTTTCTTTTCTTACCTAAACAACTATTCCAGAAAGTAATCCACAAAGTTTTTACCAATGAAATCATTAGTTGCAGCCCGATTAACAACCATTAAATACTATTGCCTATGAATGCCACCTTTCCAGCATTTGCAGGCAGTTTGTTACTATTCACAAATGGTTCATCTCTGTTTGATTTGGCTGTAAGCAGCTAAGTGTTTTTTAATTATCTGTCAATGGGGGAGATGATATATAAACAGACAGTGGCAGACAGAACAATGCAACATGGCTGAAATAAGATCAAATATGTCCTGACAGGAGAAGTTACAGCTATTGAATACTGTTCAGGAATAAATCCCCCAAAATGTTCTTTTATGTGCTTCAAACTGCAATATATTCTGTTATAAGTCTTTTATTAAATGGCAATATAATGGTTGATTAGGGGTTTCCTTTCTGTCAGTAACACTGCAAAACAATAGTTTCCTCTCCATCCAGTTTAAGGTCAACATGCTAACTCAAAACCTGAACACATACAAAAGCTAAATATCTGCATCACGTCTGGCTGACGAGATTTTCAAATCTTTTTTTCCATCACTGCTGAGATTGATTATAATATAATATACTCATGGCAGTTTCCTAATGAATATTTATAACAAAAGAGCCACATGTGTATCCATCTCATTTAATGCCATGTTGTAATATGTGCAGACAGAACACACTTCATAATGTGGTTTGTCATTATTCCAATGAGATTTCATTAGATCTGATCACAGATCCTGTGGTCTAAAAACACATTTTGTGTGTTTTACATTCTTAAACTTCTACATTTTCTCCTCTTCCTGCAAATCACTTCACGTATTTTGTGCAGACTGGTCAGTTCAAAGTTAGAAATAATTCATTTTCAAGTTTTGAAGGGTGTCTTATAGAAACTGCATTTTGCACAAACACTCGAAATTGTCCATTTTGTTGATTGCAATCATACAAAGGAAAGGATACAAGAAAAATGGACTGTAGAGGTTAGTGTCTCCGTATGGCTGTCTTCCTCATCAACATGTACTGCATGTTGGAACACACTGCCCATACAGCTAGTGGCAGGATTTTATAAGGCTCTATAGAACAGTTCACTTGTTGATTTCAATAAAATACAATTCCACGTTTAGCATTTTTTTTGAGGAAAATGCTGCAGATATCTTCCAGAGTGCTGGTTGAAAACTGTCACTGGCACTAATAAATGATCAATCACTGCCTATAACAAGAGTCATAGTGCCACAGGGAGCAGAAAGCAGTTTGGCCAGTTTAGTTAACATATACCTGAGTTAAAATAATACACTGGGTCGACTAATGTCCACCGTTTTTAGTTTTTATTGCTCAGGATTCATTGTTCGTTCTTGTGGTACAACACTTGATGACTTGGAGAGATACCAGTACAGCAGAATAACTCAATGAGTCCCAGTTAATACGGTTAGCTCACTGTCTGATGTGGCCTTTTATAGGTGTGGGACATGCCTCTCTAACACAATACAAGGACTTCATACATGGCATAATTCAGTCTGAACATTACGCTACATTCCTCCAGTGCAGTAAGGTATGCGGTCGCATTTTCCCTGAACAAATTCAAAGAAAGTTGGATGACACGGTTCAAATCAAGATATCAAAGAAAAATGAAGAAAATAGCTCAGCTTGGTTGTTTTTGCACAATCTCTCACAAAACCTTCTCAACACAGGATTCAGTGAGCATCACACAGTCTCCTGTGGCAGATGGGTTTGGCCTAGTTGTCATCAAATTATGGATTTAATTTTTATGCAACGATTTTAAGGAGTGAAACACTTGCCCATTGAATTAAAAGTTGTCACTGAATGTTTGTTCTTGACACTGGAAAGAGTAACTTCTCATAAATTAACACTGGCAGCTGCAGTATCTGAGGAAAAACATGTTTATGATGAATTGAAACTTTTGTAAAAAGCGTAGGAGCCAAAATAAAAATGTAACATCAGAATACTGCAATTTAGAAAAGTAGTAAGTCACACCGTGCTCCTAAATAACCGAAGGAAAATAAATGCAGCCTAGCCAGCTTTGGTTCGATTAAGCATGCCAAGACGCATGGGAAAATGTGCAAGTTCTTGTTAAAAGATGTGGATGCACCTCTTGCCACGGGGAAGGTTTGAGATCGCACGACAAGACTACGGTGTTGGTGAGCAGTCAGAGAACAGGAAAGGGATCTTAACCCTCTGTGGCCCTGAACCAGCTGGCAGTTATTAAAAACATTTTTTCTTTTTTAAAACAAAATCAGCAAAATTACACTATCAGAGCCAGAAACTATGAAAACAGAAGTGAAGGTCAGATTTTTTTTTTTTTTTACTTCAGTCCTTGAACTAATCATGTGTGACATGGTTCCATCAGGAAAGTGAACCAAAACTATGCTTACATTTATGCTGTTTCATCAAAATCACTTAACTCTACATGCCTGGTTTAAAATTTCACAATAGATTCACACAGAAAAAGCAGATGTATATGGAAGCAAATTAAAAATGCAAGTAGTTAAATATCAATAGCATGTAGAGGCACCTTTTTACCACCGATATTAGTCGCGCCTGTGGGCACTTGGAAAAATGTTGTACATATGGACCCCAGGTTTTTTATTTTTTTGTAAAAATAAATAATTAAAAGAAATTAAACCATTATCTTACGAGTGCCAGAACCCTGAAAACAATACAAAAGTGTTTAACATGCACAACCCCAAATCAAGAGTTCAAACTTCTTCCCGTGTTTAAGACAGCGACAAAAAAAAAAAAAAAAAAAACCTTTAATCTATTTATTTGCTTGCTATTCAGCCTTTTGCACTGCTTCTTGGTTGAAATGACTGCTTTCAACATGGGCAATGTTCTCTCAGCTAAAATATCACTAACAAACAGGTCAACCTAAACCTCACTAATACCTCAACTGAAATAAAGTTTTAATAAAATCCAATAATGCAACTCAAGTAATAACGTTCGTAGTATCCAACCAAACCACTCAGCCACAGTGAAACATCTCTTCGGTCACAGATTATAAATTAGTCACATGTTTCCATGCTTCGTCTGGCATCGAGCTCTCAGACTAAAGGAAAAGGCCTTTGAGAAAACTGAATATCACAGGAATGTAGCTGCTTTCTTCACATGCAGCAAACATTCAGCGATTCCAAACAACAGAATCAAAACCAGATTTATTTTTTTTGCAGACCAGGCTCTAAACACGTCCTTTCAATTTGAACTTTACCTTACAAATATGCATATATACACACTACACATGCTGAGGAGGACGAGGCCTGTGTGCCGATATGAGATACAGATACTTGCACTGGCACAACATGCGGCTATTAGGATGCAAAGGCTTGTGCATTGTGGATTGTGTCAGACAGACATGTGCAAACAGAAGCATCATTCATGCCCTTGTATTTTCTCTCTGGTCTCTCAGCTTGGCCTAGTGGTGGCCAAACATATGACCTCGCCTCCCCGAACTGATGGTCATGTGAGACAGCTTAAAGGTTCATTTCAGCATGGTAAGCAACATTAAACACTAAAATGGCAAATGTGAGTATATTAAAAAAAATAAATCATTTGATGTTTCAAAGCAAAAAAAAAAGCTTTCCACAGGGAATCTTTCAAACAAAAATGTACAACAATGTAAAAGTCTGCCTCCTTTCTTGTTGGAACCACTGCATAAAAATGACACCAAGTGCTAAAAAACCAGCTGAGCAGCTTAAATTTGAAAGTGCAAGAATTGGGTACGCCTAAAGATCTGATGCAGCGTATAGTCAGAACATTAAACCAAAGCAGCTAAGATGCATAATCACTGATTTTTTTGCAAGAAATTACAAAATGCAGTTACACTGATAGTTGGCTGCCCTCTAGTGGCAGGAGCCGAAAATCGAAACGCATGACAGGATCATAATACTGACAGCTTAGTTTCAGTTTTACTGCGGTGAAATGCTGATTAAACATGGTTTCTTTGTGGTGTTACAACTAGACCAGATCACACAGAGAGCTTCAGAAAATAATTTAGTGTGTTGGGACACAGATCTCTTTACAAATTCCAGCATCTCAGACAATCGTGGTTTTAGCTCTTCAGAGCCATTTAAGAGCTGTTGATTCAGCTGTAATTTTACACCAAAGATTAACCATGAGCGGGCATTCATGTGCTAAAGTCACTATTTAACCCTCTGAACCCCAGAGCTCAGCAGAGAGGGGGAAAGGCACGTTTACTTTTTAAAAATGCACAATAACATCTAAGCAAGACACTGTTCAATCAGAAAGAACACTCAGATTTCCAACTTTCCAGTGTTTCTGAATGTGACGTACAGTTTAGTCAAGAAAAATAAACAAAGAGAAGCTTAATTTGTGATATTTCATTGATGTTACTTTATTCAACCTGTCTCACTGAAAAATAACCAAAAATAAACTGTAAAACAGATGCTGTGACAAACTAAAAAATTCAGAACCCATCAGCACAAATAAGAGCCCATCAGTGACTCAGCAGCCAAATGATAAAAATTCTGTGACCTTTGGGTAACATGCAGGTCGGCTTTACACAGAGTAAAGACGAGGAAACAAAAAAAAAAACTGAGAGAAAAAAATCAAACATTCTTGATCAAAAAGCGTAAAATGAAAGATGTTTCTAGGGCTGATGTACAGAGCAGTATGAAAAGTGGTTGTAAAGATGCAAACAGGCCTCATCAAACTGGTATCTATTGAGTGTGAAGACCCATTGTTCTCCTGGACTGGTACAACTGTACATGTTCATTGAATATTTACACAATTTTGCAAAATAAATAAACTGTATTTTTTAAAATGATTTATGGCCTTTTAACTATGTTCTTCTAGCCATACTTGTGCTGTTTCCATAGAGGTGCAAGACTTCATATTGCTGTGAAAGGTTAGCCCGCAGTGAGCAAAAATGTGACACCCAGAAACTGCTGAGTTCAGAGAGTCGAAGGAGAAAGTTGTTACAAGGTGAGCCCACATGATAAGGCATGTCACGGTCAGTCCAGTCCACCTGCAGGTTCAGAGATA
>NW_007580228.1:20363-22346 GCF_000690725.1 Stegastes partitus | reverse complement strand
CATTACCTTTGAGTTTTAGAAATGTGAACTGGCCAAAGAAAAAGCAGGTAAAGTACAAGAGACAAAAAAATGCCTTTAAAGACAAAAAATAACTGTAACAACACATTTACACATCACTAAAAGATGCAAAGCTGACAAGAGTAATACCTGGTGTACAACAACCAGACAGCGATTCAAACAAATGCAAAATGATGAAAATGCAACACAAAACAACTGCATATAGACACAGAAGGACCACTGCCAGATTCAAACTTATCACAACATGTGAAAGAACCAGAAAGAGTTACACAATGACAGCAAAGAGACACAAACGTAGTGCCAACAGACGCAAAAAAAAATTACAGCAACAAAAAAACCTGCAAAACGTCACAATGTGATTGAAAAGTGACTAAAAAAGGAAACTAGAGACACAAAACAACTGCAAAAGACACAAAAGGACCACGACAAGATCCAAAATGGCTACAATGAGCCATAAAAAAACCCCCCACAGGAACACATACCAAACGACAACAAAGAAAAAGAAATGACTCCAAATCCCATTTCATCTATAAAAATACATTTAAAGACCACAAAAGACACAAAACCACCACAAAAAATAACAAAATAACCAGAAAGAGACGCAAATAAACACAAAATATCAACCAAAAGACACAAAACAACCGCGAAAGTGTCAAAGTAAACACGAAAAAGTCAAAAAGACGACAATGCAACACAAAATGACTGCAAATAGAGACATGAGGCCCACTGAAGAATTAAAAATGACGACAATGAGACAAAATGACCTAAACGTTATTCAAAATGACCACTAAGAAACCCTACATGTTTGCAAAAAGTGACTAAAAAACACTGCAAAATTCAAAATGAACACAGACACACAAAACGACTGCAAAGAGAAGGAACCACTGCAGGACGCTGAAAACCCTGAACAAGCTGGACAAGGAGCACACTGGGATGTAAAACACTTTCATGTCGGGTTGTCAGTTCCTGTCTCAGTCTGGGTGTCTGGTCTCTGTGTGAGAGGGATGGGGGGCCTTTGACATGTCTGTGCCCTGGAGACCACTTCCTCATAATCCGTCCCTGCCTGCCTACAGTGGCTTTATCCCAGCCAGTAGAAAGCAGCAGGTGTCCAACAGGCCCTGAATGTCTCATATGTGTACCTGACAGCGAGCAGCTCCATCAGCTCCTAGCAGCTAGGCGTCATCAGTGTGTGGATGCTGGCCTCTCCCCACGTCCACAGCAGCCCTCGGTTCAACATAACCGTCTAACTTCACCATAAATGACCCAAACTGCCGCTGGACGGAACACAAGCCGAGCTAACTTACTTTTTAAAGTCGGCGCTGAAGAGTCCGAAGGCGGCTCCGGAGCTGGAGGAGGTCGGGGTGCTCTCCTGCCCCGCTTCCACCGCAGTCTCCGCTCCTCCTTGGTCGTTGTACAAGGCTCCCGTCGACATGCTCAGCTTCCAAACAAGCCACCGACAAGAAAACTTCTTCTCTGCTTCTCTTTCGAGCTACAAATTGCTCATAAATCTGACGAGACGTCAACGCAGCGCAGCGTTTAAAGTTGCAGCAGAGAGAAACTTCTTCCAGATTTCACCAACTTTTTTACACGCAGTAGCGGAAGTGTGAGTTGGACAAGTTGGTGTCACATGACAGGCCGAGCGGCAGAGCGCGCATAGATCTGAGACAGCTAGAAGAGACGCTTCACGGAAATAAAGCTGTTTAAAAAAAAGAGAGAGAGAGCGAGCGAGAGACAGAGAGGCTTTACGGAAATAGAGTTGTTTAAAAAAAAGAAAAGGACTTTGAGGAAGTTGTAGATCATTGGTCCGAAATATGAAATAAAAAGGTCGAAAGGATAGCATGAAAAGGTAAAAATATAAAAATAAAAATAAAGAAATTAAAACAATAACAACAAAAAACGTAGAAAATCTAAGTTATAATTACCATTATTCAAGAATAAAAAGCTAGAATGTTTGGCCAAGTCAAA
>NW_007580228.1:0-20024 GCF_000690725.1 Stegastes partitus | reverse complement strand
AAAAAAAAAAAAAAAGTCAGAATAGGACATAAAAAACTAAATCCACTGACCAAGAGAAGTATGGGAAATAGCAAGCAAAAATTAAATAATGAAAAGTCCGTTTTGAGGCAAGAAGAAAAAATGAGACAAAATAATAGTAATAAAAAAAAACTAAACAAATGCTAAGTACTAAGAAAAACACTGACCAAGTCAAAAATGTGAAGCAAGTAAAAAAAAAAATATGAAAAAAATGAGACAAAAAATTACACATAAGAGAGTTAAAGTTAGTCAGATGACATAAAAAGTCAAACTTTTAAAATAAAAATAAGGGGAAATATGAGATAAAATAATGGGTTTGAAAGAAAACATATTGACTTTATTTTTCTCTTACTTGCAGAAATGGGATTCAAGGTAATGCATTTAATATAAATTAGATTTTTGTTTTTTTATAGTATGTAAAACTATGTAATATTTTGCGATCACAGCCTGGGGCTGTGGCTGTAAGTAGCCACAGGGCAACAGCAACTGTTTGCTTCTTACATATTCTTATTTGTTTGTTTGTTTTCTGATTTCTATGGTATCTCAATTATATATGGCAAGATGAAAAGCCAAAACAAGACAAAAATCTGTGCACAGCCTTTATTCTTTCTTTTTCTTTTTTTGTTTTCAGACGTACAATCTGACGTTCCTTCACTTCCGTGTGGCGTCTGGTTATGTCACATCAGATCCGCTGCTGGTGACCAATCCTCCGCCCTGATAGGATCTCTGGACACAGTAAACACTTGACTTCACCTCCGACCGTGGCAGCTCCTGCGTTCGCCTCTCTGAGAGTCGTATTTTGTTGTATCCAGCTCTGACTTCGGATATATTTATTAGCTCAGAGGCACATTAAACGGAATTAGTCGTCCTCTGAGGAGAATGTCAGATTTCGACAGCAATCCGTTCGCGGACCCGGACTTCAGCAACCCGTTTCAGGTAACGTTAGCTAGCTGAGTTAGCCGCATTAGCATTAGCTGCTGCTGCATTATTTCACATTAATAACAGTTTGGCCTGAGTTAGCCACCAAACTCAGGCACTGGTTGGAGTGTTTTTAGCCGCTGTTATACGGCTGCTTGTATTTAGCAGCTGCCAAACCTGTTCATTCACTTGTTGGTAGGGTTTAGTTGCATTGTCACTTCATGTTGGCACTGTTTTGCATACAGGAGTAATAGAACATCCTATCAGCTAGCTGGTTACCTTTAGTTAGCCTCCCTGGTGGTACAGCAGGTGTTGGCTGTGATTCACACTGCAGCAGCTTTGGTGGGTGGTGTTCTCCTTCAGGACACCCATTTAGTTTCAACTTTCCACTTCTTTCCCTTGTAACAGTCAAATTAGAAGCCACTGTCGACCTGTTGAATTGTTTTGCTGTTTATTATTCATTTGTGTGTCTGTTTTATATTAAGTTTTTGACTTTGTGTGGCAGCTACCTTGGCCCTTGTAAAAGAGATTTCTTATCTTAATGGGACTTCTTGGTTAAACAAAGTTATGTTCAGAGGTTGTTCCTGTTTACGTGGATGTGTGATATGTGTGTGTGTTTGTGTGTGTGTAATCGCCTTTCTCTTGTAAATCAAAGATGATAGTACTGATAGATTAATTTGGGTGCCATTGAAAAAACAGTTCTCATAAACAGATGAGCAGTATTTTGTGGTTGAACACTCTCTTGCCTTCATTGTGCGTTTGGCTTGATTGAGGCATCTGACTAAATACAGTCTGGTGTCTGATCGGTGTCTCATCATTGTGAAAGTATGCATCTGATCATGTGCTGTTCCTCCTTCTCTGTCTCATCCTGTCAGGTGGAGCAATGACTGACAGAAGGGCAGCAACTAATCAGCTCTTTCTTTAAAGCTAGAAATTCATTTTTGGAACAATTTTGATAATTTCTTACATTTTTTTAAAAACAATTTCTCAAGCAAAAATGCCCCAAAAACCTCTTCCTCTAGCTGCTCTAATGTGAGTATGAGCTGGGCTTATGTTATATTTAAATGACTAGCTTTGAGTTTTGGGTTGTTGGTATAATAAAATAGGTAATTTAAATATGTCAGCCTGTGATTTGGGAAACTGTGATTTATCAGCTGAAGAACAAGTGAGAAAACAATAATGATGAGCTGGAACACAGAATGTCATTTCATATGCAAATACAACTTCTCTTCACATAAATGCAGAATATGGAAGAGTATATTTTATATAAAGTAGAGCTGTTTTTTATGATTTCATTAAAAAAAATGCTTTACTTTGAGAAGGTTTTGTTTTAAATATGATCTTGAGTTAGTTTATTATACATGTGAGCAGAAAAATACTAACTCAGAACATACACAAAACTATTGAGTCATGTTACATCTCAAAACATTATCTTGATATTGTTTCATTAATCATTTGGTTGGATGTTCCAAAAATTATATGAAGCTATTACGCTTTACAACAACTTGTGTAAATTGGTAACATAGCTTAACCAGCCAGCAACTAGAACTAAAACGACCACAACTCATTTCATAAATATATATATATTAGTATCTGTATTGATCTGCAGGTTATTTTCTCAATTAGCTGATTAATCATTTAAAATAGAATGTTTAAAAAATAAGTGTGAAAATGGCATTCCATTTATTTTATTGAGAGCAAACAGCAACATCTTCAATTTGCTCATTTTGTCCAAACACTAAATATTTTTAATTAGTTGTCACGTAAGAAAAGCTCAATTCAAGAAACAGAAACATTTTTGCTTGAAGAATGATTAAAAAGATCCGAAAGATATTCACAGCCCTGCAAATCCTCTGGTATTTTTCATCAATTAATCCTTAAAATGACTGATAAGTGACTGCTGCTCATGAGTGCGTGGCTATAAAATAAGATTCTGACATTTTAGTCGCTTTAATTTATTGCTGATACTTCTTTTTTTTTAAAAACTCAGTGTGTGGTGGGAAGAAGCTGACGGCACAGTTTGACCCTACAGACGCAGGAGAAGTGAATTATTCATGGGGTTCATTAACATACTGACATGAGTAGTGAGCTCCTGCTGTCCTGCCACTTTCCTGTCATTTATTGGCTCGCACTGTTACGCCCGAGGATAGATGGAGCTTTGTTCCCTTCTCTGAGCTATCCTAAATAGTTCATGAAATCATATGGTGCCGTCATGGCGACATGTGGCGTAAGGATCCCCGCTGGCTCCTTTCCTGCGAAACTTCATCACTGCCAGTCATGCGTCAGATTGTTTGGTCTGTTTTTTTGTCCTATTTCTCTGGATGTAGGCTAATTACAGGAATTAGGCTTCCATGTTAGTTCATGAAAACCCTTGTAACGCAGCGCAGATATCACACGGTCGATTTTAGTGGCTTAATCAAATGTGAAATGGCGTAGAAGCCACGCAGAGCTGGTTTGCAAGCTGGGGATATTTGTGCACCTGCTCCTGTCCTATTGTGGCAAACACAACTTTACAAGGTCGTCTGTTGTTGGGCCACAAAAAAAATCCATAACCATGAAATTAGTTTTCACACCAGCAGCGATGCAACAGGTGAGCATGGTGGTGTTTGTTCTTTTTAACCACTGTATATGTCAAGACGAAACTTTGGTGAATATGCATGTGTTTGTGTGGCTGTGCACAGGGGCAGGATTAAAATTTAAACACAACATTCCCTGAAATATTTATGATCCCGGTCTGGTGACAAGTTGTGTGTGTGTNTGTGTGTGTGTGTGTGTGTGTGTGTGTGTGTGGCAGCGGAAGAGACGCTACTAGAAATTTAAGAGTCAGGGAGACAGCGAGAGGACGGCACTGAGACTGGATCAGGGTAGCACTTCAGGAATACATCGACTGGATTTTCACCTTGAGCAACAATTTGAATGAAACTAGTGACTGACTGACTGCAGCTGATGGTGAGCGTATTATCAAAAGACTTGAACATGTAGCTTAAGTGACGTCTGCAGGAGTTTTACATGCAGATTGAGGCGGAATATAACAAAGCCGGGCAGCAGCTGACGGTTGTTTTCGTTGGTAATCTGTTGTGTGGTCGATTAAGAAAATGGTGAAAGATGTTGAGCTGTGTTTCTGAAGATGGCATCCTGAAATGTCTTTTGTCTTTGTCCACAACCCAATGAAATTCAGCTAGAGGAGGAAAGAAAGCATAGGATATGTTAAGAAGCTGGAGTCGGAGTTCTCTAAATATTTGGCAATTAAACGAAACGCTACCAACTAATTGATTAATTGTTGCAGCTTTAAATTCAAGTCGATTGTCGAACTCCAGCGTCACCCGTAAAAAATGAGTGTAGATTTGAATGTTTTTCCTTTGTCCTATTTTGTAATTTGTGTCTTGGTAAAACTGTCACTGAGTAGGTTGTGAACAGGATTGTTTTAATGTGCTGGTTTTGCAAATCAAGAATGTAGTTAAAAGCATCAACAAAGTGCTTAACAGGGTTTTTTTGCAACTCGAAAAGCACAAAGTCTCCCTTTTTATTTCTGTCTTTAGCTGCCAGAAGCCTTCTGAAACTCATGGACTGGGCTATTTATAGCCACCTTCCTGTGAAAATTATTGGAATCATCCCGTCTTTGCCAGTATTAAATTATAGGCCTGTTGGGTTTTGAATAAAGAGAGCCGTTTGGCCTTGATGTGGCAGAATAATGGAGGGTTTTTTCACTCACATGAGCCGTTTTACTCACACCGTGGAGATTTCTGCTGCTGTCCTTGGTTGAAATGCAAAGATAAGAGACATCAAAAGTGCTGTTCACACTCCAAATTCATTGCTTTAGTGTATTAAGCCTCTCTTGTACGCTCTATGTTTAGCTCTTTTAAAGTGAGAACCTTTTAATCTTGTTTTTTTCAGGATCCATCAGTGACACAAGTGAGACCGGCGGCTCCTCCGGGGTTAGAGGAGTACAATCCCTTCACCGATGCCAAACCAGTGAGTGCTTTTACACAGAGCAGAGATCAAATAAAGTGATCCGTATTTTTCTGACTTTACTTTCCATCGTGTGAAAATCAGATGCATTAATTTAAAACTGTGTTAAATATAAAACAAGGTCCTAATAAGTCCCTCCACAGAGCTGACTGTAGATACATCCCATTAGTCTTCTTCATCATCAGAGGCGACACTCACAAATATAACAAGTGTGTCACTTTTGTAAACCCACTGCCCCAAAAAGATAAACCGATAACTCAAACAGTCCCACTTTATGCTTTCACTTGTTTTCACTCTCACAGCACAAGCATGCAGCTGCATAAGACACACCATGACGGCTCTGGTTAGATGAGCTGCTCCCATCCTGGATACCAAGACCTCCCAAAGGGGTCGATGGAGAATCCAGTGGGATCACAAGATCATTAACTCATTTAATAAATTAAGATAACTTTTACTTATTTCATGGACAATAGTAGAGAGTTTCATATGTTTAGTCTTAAAGGGTATTCAAATTGAATCATCTGTGGTTGTTATTTAAGAGAACACCTTGCTAATAAACATGCTCAGTTTGTGATGAGGGGCTGCTTCAAGCTAAAAATGTGTTAAAGGACAGAAAAAAAGAAGTTGATGGTCACTCTGATGTTAAAGGTCCATTTGTTAGCTTTTAGGAACTTTACATAAGCAGTCCAGTTTATGGAAAAGATAGTTTATGTGATTAAGAGCTTCTAAAAATTAGTGAGCAGTGAGAGTTTAATTAGGGCTACAATCAGCTATTTTCATTGTCAGTTAATCTGCTGAATATTTTCTTGAATAATTGATTAGTTTTTTGTCTTATTACCCAAAAGATATTCAGTTTGCTGCCATAGAAAAGCAGAGTAACCAGAAAATATTCAAATTTAAAAAGCTACAATCAGAGAGTTTCTTTAAAAATGACAGATTAATCAGTTATCAACACAGTTGGCCATTAATTAATAGTTGATAACTAAGTTGTAAATCATTGTGGCTTACATCATAATATAGCCTAACAAACACATTTTCATAGATTCTGTTATTTCAGTTCAGTTCTATTCAGTTTTATTTATTTGGCGCCAATTTACAACTAAAGTCGTCTCTGGAAACATCACACATTAAGGGCAAGACTGTACAAAATTATATTAGAGAGAGAAACTAAACTAATCCAACATCCTCTCCGGCTCGGCGACAGGTTACAGAGGGTTTAATCTCTCAACCTTTTAATGTTTTTGTGTGCTTTTTATCAACATAACTGTCTTTCTCACCTCCATACATTTTAAGTAGCTGTATTAATATTCATGCTGTATATGAATGATTTTAAAATGTATGTTGCTTTACTTTTTTCTAGCATGCAGCATCAATGAAGTGCCAACATTCTTGGACATGATAATGTTTTCCCTTTTCTTTATCTGATTTTAGTTCAGTCATTGTTATTTGTGTAGCACAATTAAAACAAGAAGAACCAAAGTAATGCAGAAATAGAACTGACTTTGTGAATTTGCCTGACAAGTTTAAATGTTAAGATCATAAAATATTTATTATATAAATGTACCTGACTAAATTACATATTAAGGTAATTCAATTTTAAGGATGTTTATTTTGCCTTTATTTTCTTCTTCTTCTTTTTTTTTTTAGCTTCCCTGTTAAGTGACCGTAGACCAACAGTGCTCAAACTACTTCCACTTACAACTCTGCTTTTTGTTCTTGTTTTTATAGCACTGATCATCATCAGTAACTAAGAACATTTTAGGAAATATTCACCATTTTTAGAAAAAGTGACTTCCTCGTGATAGCATTTCTACCAGTTTTGCAGCGTCACAGTATTCTCTAACCCTGTCAGCTAGAGTCTTCGCAGGGTTTGGCTGTAAATGCGAATATGTTTCCTTCGTAGACGCCTGCGGGCATGGCGCCTAAACCTGCAGGCCCCACCATGAGCACACAGCCTGCCATCATGAAACCCACAGAGGAGCCTCCAGCCTACTCGCAGCCTCAGGCGCAGGTAAAATTGACCACAGCTGGAGCTCACACAACCAAAAAACAGCCGTGTTTTCATGGTTTATAGAGCAGTTTTGCCGCAGAAGTAATAAAACCTTACTTTTGGTCGATGTTACCAGTGTAGTTAAACAGAATGCATTTCAACATGCTTGTAGCCTGGTGTCTAGACTAGAAGTGAAACTTGCTGCTACACTTAGAACAACTGTTGTTATAGATGTCAGACAGTAAATCTGAGGAACACATTTTTACAGATAAAGAAACGCTGAATGACAGATCGCATTGAGTTCCAGAAGCTAGAACAGAGGCGAGACTGGACAGTGACTTTACACATCACCATACTGATGTTACTGTAAGTCTATCTGTGTCTGTATAAGCAGGCAGACTGTGCCATGTCGAACGGTTTAGTCCAGCATTGCCAGCAGAGATTCTGACAGCGTACTGAAAGCAGAAAATGTATTAACACGACAGCTGGTTTCATGCTGAGCTTGTGGACAGAAAAGCAGCTCTGCAGGAGGCTGTTTCTATCTGTGACTAGGCTTTCTAGCTGAGGTAGACACAGCGTTGGAGAGAAATCGCGGCTGGCGGAGGAAATAACTTGTGATGGTGCATCTCGTTTGTTTGTAAGGCAGGCTCCTGGGAACACGTTGTTATTATGTGTGGCCTCCTGCTGGTGTTGCTCCTGCAGAGAATGGGATTAATTCAAAAAAGTAGAAACAGAACATTTCTAGTGAGGTGAAAAGAAAAAAGAAAAAAAAAACAAAAAGTCAGCCAAACAGTGTTTGTACTTTTGTGCCAGACGAGCTGATGTCTGCTGTTTGGTGTGTGCAGGAGCAGTCGCGAGCAGCTGCTGAGCTGCTGAGGAGACAGGAGGAGCTGGAGAGGAAGGCTGCAGAGCTGGACCGCCGGGAGAGAGAGATGCAGTCGCTCAGTGCTTCAGGAGGTCAGCACGAGCCACCAAAACACAGCTCCAGATCAGTGCCGCCACAGCAAAAAATTATGTGTCTTAATGAATGAACAGCTCAAAATTAATATTTCCCCCATCAGCAACTTTTCTGTTTGTCTTTTTATTTTACATCTTCCTAGTTTTTAACAACTACACATGCGATGGTACATATTTATCCTGATGTAGAGGAACGGTTTGATTCTTGTGGAGAGCTACATGAAAAGGTCCCTCTCAAGTCAATTTTAACATTGACAACAACAGATTCTAGAGAGATAAACATGACAACAAATTAGAGCGAGTGAGAGGAAAATCAAGCATATTTAACCATTAAAAATAAATGTAGCATGGCTCATAAACGGTTATCAGAGGATCAAGTTGTCAGCTTATTGTTGGACGATGCATTCAGCCTTGTGAAATGTCCTTTATAGTTGACGTGCAGGGTCGTGTAACCAGAAAGTTTAAATGGTGAAATATCTACAGTATTGGTAACACCTGTGGACACAATGTTGTACATGTTTATTTTTAATATTTTTGCCAAATAAATATTTCTGTTATTTATGGCATTATAACTGCGTCATCCTGCACACAAGACATTTTTGAGTTTTTCTACCTCCAGTCATTGTTGTGCTGTTTCAGTAGAGTTGTAAGATTTGAGCCCACAGTGAGGAAAATGTGACGAGAGCACAAAACACCCAGAAACTGCTTGTTCAGAGCATTAAATTCCCATATCTCCTCTAGAGAGCAGGTTTTCTACTTTATCATGCACACAAGAAACCAAGCAGGGAATCAGCAGAATGTGTCCATACGCACTGCAGTCACCTGTTTACTGTTAAAATCACACGCTTACATGCATGTGCTCAGTAACCACATCTCTCTCTCTCTCTATACCTGTTAATATGTTTGAGCCAAGGCTGGCTAATTTTTAAGTTTAGGCTGTTAGTGATTTGTCTGAAAGGAGACCAAGTAAAACATGCCTTTATATTTTTTAAAAACATGCTGAAGTAACTCACAAACTTGACATTTGTTTTCCTGTTCCAGGCAGGAAAAACAACTGGCCTCCCCTCCCAGAGAAGTTCCCTGTGGGTCCTTGTTTCTACCACGATATTACTGTGGATATTCCCGTAGAGTTTCAGAAGACAGTCAAAATCATGTACTACCTCTGGATGTGTAAGTAACTTTTTATGTTCCGTTGACCACTGCTGTTTTGGATGTCTGCTGCATTGTGAGGACTCAGTGTGAGTCAAAAGGCAGTGAATCAATCAAAGGCAATAACAACAGCACAAGTCATTTATTTTTCATGCAAAAATGCAGAACTTTACTCCTTTCCTTCTACGAACATATCAGGATTTGTTGTTTTTCTTTGTCTTTTGTGAGAGTAATTAATTTATCAAACCTGAAAATAATCATTGACTGCAGCCAAACAATCATTAAATGAATGACTGTTGAGCCTTGTGGAAGCTTTTTAGTTGCAAGTCTGCCAATTATTCATCAGGACAAAGATGTTTTCAAAAAGTCTTAAATTCATTTTACTGTCATGTCTTTAAATTCAACCTTGCCTCAGTTTTAAAGAACTTTTTCCATTTAAGAGTATTTGTGATGCATTTAAATGCTTTTTGCTATTAGATCTTAAAGACCCCACATTCTGCACTTTGTTACTTTTTAGATTTACTAGAATAGGTTCATATGCTTCAATGTTCACATTATTTTTCTATTTCTATTTTTTTTCTGTGTTGCTGCAGCACTCCTTCTCACACTCTGTCTGAAACCAACTTTGCTGTAAATCTCAGTCAGTTCTGATTGGTCAGCTGGTCCCACAAAAGTGAACCAAGTTGGTTCCATATTATAACCCCAAATCTATGAGTAAAGGGATGTAGCGCTAGAAGATGAGGCTCTCGTGAGGAAATAATGGTGAACTGGGAGATGGCTGCTCTTTGTTTGAGGACGTGCCAAACTAGCTGCGAGGCAACCATTATGCAAATGTGTTACATGGTGATGGAGATAAGTAACGGAAGAAAAGCTGGGACTTAAAATAAGGCATTTCAGGCAGATAAGGAGCTTTTCTGTGCAAGAGAATAACTATCTTTGGTATGGACTTATAATGCACAGAGAAAAACTCAAAAACCAGAACATGGCCACTTTAAATTTCAGCAGTGGTCTTAAATGAAATCAGCAGACATCCTGATTTAGTGCCCTCCCATTTCAGATTGGAAAGATTTCATACTGATAAAACCTGCTGGAATTTCAGAATCTGTAAATTTCTCCTTCAGATGCATTTAAAAGGCTGTTATATTACTGTGTTCTGTGGAAATTGCTATTTTAATAGAAAGTAACATTATACTGATGTTATTTTGCTTGTTGCCTTCAGACACGTAATCCTTTATACTCAACCGGGCTCTTGACCCTTTGGTGGTTTTAATCTGTTAGGGTTGCTGGGACCACCTCGAAGCCAAGCTTGTTTTTAATGACGGGCATTTCTATAATTGATAATTGTTAGTATTTCTTTTGGCCGTACACATGAATCAGACAACATGTTCACATGAACTGCATCTATTCACATTTTGAAAGTCTTCGCTGCCAAATTTAAACATCTGATAGAAGAAAGGTTGAATAAAAATCAGCAGCTCTTCAATAATTCATGACCTGCTTTTGGGATTTAACGCAATAAATGACATTGTCAAGTTTCACATACTCTAAAAACTCGAGATGCTTATCTTCAATTAAGAGGACTTTTATAATCAGTTCACTTTTGGTATTGCATGAAATGATCAACACATTGTCTTCAAAGAGGTTCTAAATTAGTTTATCCAATTAACCTTCGCACACTCCCTCTGCAGTCTTTAGCGCTCAGTTGTAATGGTGGGAGAAAACTAAAACATAATGTGTGTGTGTGTGTGTGTGTGTGTGTGTGTGTGTGGCTTCAATTGGAATTCATTGCCCACATGACAAACGCATGCGGCGCAGTCATGTGGCCTGGTGAAGTGACTTGGTCAGATGATTGCTTAAAGGCTGCTTCAGAGACAGAGTAGTGTTTGATAAAAGCAAAGAATGTCACACTTTTTAAATCCAACAAACTGCATCTTTTTTTAAGCTCAGGTAGAGAAGGATATAGAGCACAAATGTGTCCACTTCACCCGCGCTCGGTTCTGTTGTGTCAACCAGCACACTAATGTCATATTTCCCACAGTGGTGTAAAATCCCCACAGTCAAACAGACTCAGTACTTGCACCATACCATGCAGCCACTATTAGGACCTCAAGAACAAATGGTGATGATGAATTATTAAATGTGTGCGTGTGTGTTCTGCTCCCAGCTCTGCGCAGTGTTACATGTTGAAATATTAAGCGTCAGTGTTTTCTCCACTTCCACACTTCCATACAGGACTCAGCTTGGCAGGACACTGGACACTGCTGCTTCAGCCATTACACAACCTGCTTTCCAAGCTCTGACATGTACACTTACTCACCAACACTGTCCCACTTTTTAGCTGAACTCTCCGTCCAGATACTGACTGCACATTTCTTTCCTCTTCCACCTGATTCAGTTCATACCGGCACGCTGCTGGCTAACTTGATCGGCTGCCTCTCCTGGTTCCTTGTGGATGGACAACGTGGGGTGGACTTTGGCCTAGCCATCCTCTGGTTTATCCTCTTCACACCGTGTTCTTTCGTATGCTGGTACAGGCCGCTTTATGGAGCATTCAGGTAAACACCTAAAAACAAAGATGTATTTACTCCACAAGTAGAAACACAACACCCAGCTGGCGAAGCTTCTGTGCCCACTGTGTTTAATATATTGTGTTTTTCTGTCTTTCTGCAGGAGCGACAGCTCATTCAGATTTTTTGTTTTCTTCTTCGTGTACATCTGCCAGGTTGGCGTTTATGTTCTTCAGGCTGTTGGCATCCCAGGTTGGGGCGCCAGGTGAGACAATGAAACTGAAAACAAACATTTTGGGCTCACAGCAGTGTAGGCTTTAGTCTTAAGGCCTTTTGAGACATGCACGTTTTTCCAATGATCTGACAGCATCTGAGCATATTGGTTACATGTCTGAATGAGCATCTTGGTCTCTGTTCCGTAAAAGGTGCAAGGCATTTAACCTAGTAACGTTTCCCCATCACTGTCACCATGACACAGCTCTGAACTGCATGCAGCCGCATTAACAGATATTAAGAGTTTTTAGGACCAGTACTGGTCCTTAAATATCACTGTTTGTGTACCAAGATCATCAAACAAATTATCATTCACTTTGCGCTACAAATTCACATCTCTTATAAGCGCTATGAGATGACTTGTTGTTGTAAATATGCGCTATACAAATAAAATCAAATTGAATTGAATTGAATTATAAACAGTTTATTAAGTTTATGACATACCTGCAGTATCAGACAGCAGCTTCAGCCAAGCACATGAACATGACACACAGTCACTTCATTATTACTTGGTTGAAGATGTAAATCTTTGCAAACAAGTCACAATATATATTTTGTTTAAAAAAATAATAATAATAATAATTAAATAAGGCAAAATTATTTTTACATCAGAAGGCCCAGTAGTTTTTGGCAAACGCGAGTAATTAGTCCATTTGTTGGGGACTATTTTTCTCCCACAGCAGATTAATACACATGTTGTGTGCTTGTGAATGTTTAAGGCAGAAGGATGGTGTGATTGTGTTCAAGTAAACTACAGCTGAGATGTTCATCAATGTGAAGGATGTCTCACTGATGTGTTGTTTGTGGTTCCGAGGAATAACGTGAATTACACTTGTTAATGGTCAAGTCATCTGTGGTTTTTGGCTTTTTGGAGGATTTGTTGACAATAACAAAAACAAACAGAGTTTAACCAAACTAATGCTTTGAATTATCTTCTTGTCCTTAGCGGGTGGATCTCAGCTTTGACCGGCCTGAATAAAAACACCCCCGTGGGCATTATAATGATCCTCATTGCTGCTCTCTTTACCTCACTGGCTGTCATGTCCCTTTTCATGTTCAAAAAGGTACACACACAACAAACCTAGAAAATACTCATGTAGCCTCTGTTACAGCCTGTTCAGTGCTCATTTTGCCCTCCTCTTCCCTTCATCCTCACATCAGGTCCATGGAATGTACCGTACCACCGGCGCCAGCTTCGAGAAGGCCCAGCAGGAGTTTGCCACAGGCGTCATGTCCAACAAGACGGTCCAGACGGCTGCCGCTAACGCCGCCACCAGGGCTGCACAGGAAACCTTCAAGGAGGAGATCTGATCCACGTCTCTCCGTCCAGCCCTCACCTCCCCTCTGCATCCATCTTCCACTTACAGCAGCCCTGTTTGAACACATGGACAGTGGTTTATGCGAGGCACTGCGGTTCTGTAACGTCAGTGTGAGTGAGAAAACAACCACTGAGAACATTCAAACAGGTTCTTCTGTCTTACTCTACCTGCCCTGGCAACATGGTGCACTCTGGGACCCCTCACCTCTGCTGCACTCTTACCACTCAACCAGCGTGCTCCACTTCATTTTTTTTTTCTGTGTGGGTTTGTGTGCATGTGTAAATGAATGTTTGTGTGCCTTTTTTTAAATGTTGTCGCCGCCTCGAGGCCTGTCTGTCCTCTGTAGACAGATTCTAATGTAGCTGTACCGACTCTCTGAAGTTACCTGGGCATTTCTCTCCATAAACCAGCTTCCTCTGTGCCCCTGCAACACTGGCTTCCTATGTGTTTTTGAGTTATCAACCTAATCACTAGTTCCTATTTTTGACTTAATTTATTATTTGAAGCCGTCTAGTACTTTTAGTTACTGCACACATTGCAGCATTCTATGATCTGTTTTGCTGTTTTCAGTGCATAACTTAACACTGCTGACCCCTGGTGGAGTAACTTTGTATTGCTGAAGATGAATGCTGTGCATTCCAGTTCACTGCTTTGCCTTCTACTTTTTGCTTTCTTCAGAATTGGGATTTAGAAAGTGTGTAGTCTTAACTTCCTTAAAGTGATTCTTCACCTAAAATCTAATCTTCAACCTACCAAAGCAGAATGCTGTTTTTACTGTTGAGTAAAATGCCAAGGAAACATATTTAATTAAAATATATTACATTTACAATAATGCAAGAAACAGAAGAACAAAAACACATCACTTAAGAAGTTAGTATCAACAAATGTTTGGCATGAGTGGTGTGGTCTTATCTCACCAACTATTGGACAGATTAGCGTGTTCATCTCTACTGAAATTCATGTTCTCCAGATGATTGTTGCTTCCTCTAGTGCCAGCTTAAGATTCTTTTAGTGAAAGGTCTCAACAACTATTGGATGGATTGTAATTTGTTAGACATGCTCTATCTTGTGTTTAGTGCTAATTAGAAAACATTTACATGGTGACTAATTTAAAATGGTGAATATGGTAAATTTTGTACCTGCAAAAAAAACTGCATGTTAGCATTTAGCAAAAGCTGCAAGCTTGGTTCTAAATCACTAGTTTTGTTTCTTAAAGAATGATAATTTATCAAAATATAACAATAATAATATAAATATAATTTCAACAATTTTCCTGAGGTTCTACCAAAGGGATCAATAAAGTTCTATCTATCTAAATAATTTCATTTTTTGTCAATTGGCTAAACAGTTTATCAACTAACTTACGCCACCTACAGTTGTTGTTTTCTATCAGCTACAAAGCTACCAACCTTAAGCAGCCTCCTCTCCTGCCTTCAAACAGTGTTCGATTTTGAGTGGATTGTCACTTTAATGTTTTCTCTCAAGTCCTTATTTGCTTGAAATCTTTTGCCTATATTGATCTGCGTTTCCGTTGTGAAATAACACCAAGTTGCACTTTAAATCTGGACATTAGATTCGTTGTCTACGCGCTGCATTCGATGCAAATGGAAGGATATTTATAATAATGGCCTCATCAACTCATGTTGTCTACATGCACCAGCTGAGTTCAGCTTAGTTTCTACATGAAGCCTCCCTTTTTGTGTTGCTTCTTCAAAAAAGACATAAATGAATGACACCTTAAGTAAGAGATCCACTATTCTCTGTATACAGCTGCATGTTTATACAGTTTCTTTGAAGAGGAAAGTGTAACTCGTCTCCGGCTGTTCTTGCGTGCTGGAGATTTACCTCAGCTTTACTCAGGATACTCTTCACTTGCATGACGAGGTTAGACAAGACTGTAAAAAAATTCAACTGGCCTCTGGTTTTAAAAACGTGTTGTAAATCAGTATATTGCAATAAAAATGACTTCAAAAGACGACAACAATGGCCGGTAATGTTGATGTGATTTGTGATAATCGCTTGCTTATTCATAAATTAAAGAATATGGTTGAACTATCACTGAACTCCAGCAAACCCACAATCAAATCTGTTCTCTTTCTTGATCATATTTGACATCAGCAAACATTTTTCAATGCATTTCACCTGCTAAAATGTCTCTGAATGTGTCTTTTTCTACATGCTGTATGAGCTGCAGAGCAGTTTCCACTGTTTGAATGTGTGCAATCACTCTGTCTGTTGGGTCTCAAGTCTGAACCAGTTAAGTGTTCGTATGTGTGTGGTGTGTAGGAGTGTAAATAGGGGGAATTTGGCCTTTAAGTCTTAATCTGTGTGCAGGGCAGAGTCTGGCTGTGGGTCTGGGATCCTTCTTGACTTCTAGAGACATTATTTCAAATCAGTTAAGACTTTCTGCTTTTTGTTTTCCTCACTGGATTCATTCAGACCAGTACATGTTTATGCCTAAAGTACAGATACAAACAAAGCAGCTTGAGATTATTCCTGAAAAGAATCCAGACTGAATGGCACCTGCAGATTTTTCCTGTTATTTTTGACTCTGTTAAAAATAAAGTGAGAAATGTGTTAGACTGCAATGCAATGTGAACTGTGTGATGTACTGTAGACAGACTGTGGCTTCAAGCTTTATAATCATCATGATGTGCGGTCAAAACACTGAAAGTTAAATGGAAAAAGTCTGTAAGCATCTCTAACAATTGAGGTTTATTGAAATGATCGAGGATAAATATTAAGGGATGTTTGTATATTTTGTACGATTTACAGATGGTTGGTTATTTGCTCTAAATTTTGGTGTAATTTTAAGATGCACTCTGGTTTCACCTACAGTCGCATGTTGAGTAGTTTGAGTTTTGTATATTTATTGTATTAACACTAAATAAAATTCTTCTTCTGTATGTGTTTCATGCCTTATGTTTGTTTAAATTTGATGTAAAAACCCAGGAAACAGAAATATATGCATTTTTTTGAACAGTCAAGCTCCAAACTATTCAATCACATGCCAAGTTTTGATTAATGGTTATTTTTTTCAATGACAAATTAATAATCTATTCTTGATTTCTATGTTGTTGTTGTTGTTGTTTTTTTTTTTACATTATTGCTAAAAGTATCTTGAACCTGGTAGAAATTAACAGGACCATGAGGACCATTTGTAGAAAACTGCATTGAAAATAATTTCTTTTCAAAAATGGCAACAATTTCAAAGGGTATGAACCATTTTAGACATAGATGTAAATCAAAATAAGTCATGTCCAGCCAGAGGACACCTATTGATCAAATACAAATTCACTGTAAATTGAAATTTGGCATTGCTATGAATGGTTAAAATGGATTAAATGCAAATTATTTAAGCAGGCTTGCAATATCAGCCAATAACCAGATGAGGTCAGTAGTTATCAATGAACAGGCGCTCACGGTGGCTTCAGTGGAAACGTGTTTAAAGCAGCAGAATCATTCAGACAGCATTCATTTATTCCCACATCCCTGTTTCGCTTAAGGCTTGATTAGAGAATTTTGATAAAAGTAGGAAAAATGAGTTCAGTATCTGAGGTTGTAGCAGCAACAGCCCCGTATTCATGAATGATTAAATCAGGCACACAAGTCTAAAAGCACTTCCTCTGCAATAACACAACACTAAATCATCTTATTGTGCTATATACTACAGTAAACAATGTATAATATCCTCTCTTTGTCGTAAACCCAACTCTCTCTGTCTTCAATCGTCATTACCTATAATGTGAATTATTTTTTTAATTACGTTTGTGCTGGTGTCGAGTTTTACTTCATCATACATGTTCATAATATTGTGCAAGTCATTTGTTATTTTATATTTTCTATATCAGTCTAACAGCATCACAAACTGCAGCCACCACAAAAACATGATACGGTTGAGCTACCTGGAATCATTTCAACAAACAAGTTAACACCACAGCCATCATGAAGGGAGAATGTTTGCATGACTGTTTGTTGCTTTTCCTGTACAAAAGGAACATCTGGCATTCCACCACAGGTTTAAGCCGACATCAGAGGAGTAAAATGACATTTCTGAACCAGTTCTAATGGATTGGTTCTCATCTACTCAAACACAATAGATATTTTTGTTCATCATATAGTCAGAAATGTATAGATTTCTGTGAATTATTAATCTGTAAAATATCTGTGTCATAAGTTATTAAATAAAAAGTGTAGTGTCACATTCTTTACTGCAGCATCATCAAGTTGTGATAACATTTAGTTTCTTTGCATCTCATGATTCTGTTTTTCTGCCATTTGAAGCTGAAACTGGAGTTTGTGTTTAATTTGCTGCTTTGAGTGAATCATTTATTAACCAGGATGTAACTCAAAATGTAACCAGGAAACAATATATAAATTAACTGTTATATTTTATATTTAATTATAATTATTAATATCTTTTATATGTAAGTTTGCTGAACACGATGTCAGTTGAGGAGGTCTGGACCCAGCCTGTGCTCTCTAAGAAGACGAGGAAAAACTCCCCATTTAAGATGGGAAGAAACCTCGGGAAAGGCAATTCAAAGAGAGATCCCCTTTCCACGGATGACTGGGTGGAGCTGCAGGAGAAAAGGAGGAAAAAACACAATCAGCTCCTCTGGTCAGACAGAAAACAGCATTAGAGCAGAATTAAATGTTGATAATACTCCTGGATGTCTGTGGAAAGTCTAATGCCTTCTTTATACTTTCTACGTCCAAAAGTATGCGAGGGTTGGCATGACGTAAATTTTGGTCATGGACAACTTCTCCTTTCCGCATTGGCAATTAGGTAGGGTTTCGTGCGACATAAATTTCATCACTTAGGAAAATTTTTAAAGTTTCTCTTACGGACTTTGGGAGAAGACAGTACGACATACGCTTTCTGCGTCCATGAGTACAAACTAATCCATGTAACTTTCGTCATTTTCCAAAGTTCACAGGAGTCCCTGCAGTCTTTGAAAGATGACGGTACGGCATATACCTTAAATATCAACGAGCACTTAAGGTTTTGTAATCTTCATGAACTTTTAAAACCCACTAAGTCTTTTGCAGACTTGAGAAGGTGAAAATACACTTGGTACTTTTCAAAGAAGCAAGTACACGAGAGTAAATTTCGATGACGTTAAGGTTTGTCACTTTAGAAAATGATGAAACTTGCGTTACATGGACTTCTTTGTACTTGTAGACTCAGATGATGTAAGTTGTACTGTCATCTCCCAAAGTCTGTAACAATTTGTGCAGACTTCGGGAGAGGACGGTACAACTTGACTTGGTATGACACACAAACGAGTCCACGTAGTGAGACTTTAACCATTTTACAAATTCCACAAGAGTCTATGCAGACTTGGGAAGATGAGCGTATAACATATCCCTTCAACAACAAAGAGCACGTAAGAGTTTTTACATTTGGTCAATTTTGTCATTTAAAAATTTTGTCTCCCAAAGTTTGTGAGAGTTTGTGCAGCCTTGGAGAGATGAGGATAGGTCTTCTGCTGTCAGTGTTCTGTCATTTTCCAAAGCTACACAGTGCAGACTTGGCAATGTAACAGTTGGATGTATTTCCTACAAGTGAGTCTGCATTACATAAATTCGTCATTTTTTGAAGCCTGTGTGAATGTGCGCAGACTTAAGTGATGGTACCACATATACCCTTAACATCTGTCAGTACATAATGTTTAGTAAATTTGTGATAAACCGTGACAAATGTGCTTCACTGGTGGAAACGAAGGTCTCCACCTCAGAAACAGAATCCTCCCAGCAGCCTACCTTATCCTCCACCTCCTCCAGCGAGCCTCCGCTGCCATCTGTAGGTAACCAGTCTCTCAAGAATTAGAATCAGCTGTTGGGCCAGTTAGTACCGATCCACTGGTTCTGCTGTTCCAGCCTGAATCCTCAACAGAGCTGCCACTTCTGTGGATTCTGGTTTTGAAACATGAAACACAGGTCCACAGGGGAAGGTTCCCACAAGTTTGGATAACACACCCAAACGTCTTCCAAGACTTGCTGGTGACTTGACCTCACAATGTTAGTAATCAATGTTGCACTGAAATATTAAAGAAAAAATTGATAAAAGAAGAATAACAACAATGACACAGGACAAAGTTACACTGTGAGATTAAACTAAAGTAAATAAAATAGAATAAAAGAAGAATAACAACAATAATACAGGACAAAGTTATACTGAAAAATGAAAAAAAAAAGAAAAAAAAAAAAGAAGGATACTTAGCTGATCAGACCAGCAACCTCTTGTCAACAAGAACAACTCCAAAAATCCTCTGGGGAGGAAATATTGGAGACATTTCTTGGGAAGATTTCAGCAAGAGGGACCCTCTTCCAAGACTTGCTGAAATTTAAAGGAATTGACGGAAGGGCACCACCAGGAGTGGAGCCTGCAGCTTAATTCGACTCAACGCGGGGAACCTCACCCGGTCCGGACACGGGAAGGATTGACAGATTGAGGGCTCTTTCTCGATACCGTGGTTGGTGGTGCATGGCCGTTCTTAGTTGGTGGAGCGATTTGTGGTGGTAGGGGGCGGGGGGGAGGAGGAGGAGGGCGGCCTGGAGGCAGGGAGCGGACCAGCCGGTCACCTGGGGCCGCGTGGGGCAGACAGGGACGCGGGGAGCCACGGAGCCAGCTGGGCTGCTGCGTGGACATGGCTTCAGCTCCGCTCCGACCCACTGCGCGCCGCTCCGCTGCCTTCTGTTAGAACAAAAACACAATGCCGCCTGCTGGACGTTTTGTGCCCCTGTTACCCGCGTCCCCAGCCCAGGTGGAGGGGCACCAGGGGTGTGGCCGACTGCAAGTCTGAGCGGTGTTCTTTCCCGGATGGAGTACCAGGAACACGGCTGACAGGGTACCAGGGGCGCAACGGTTGGGGTACCAGGGGCGTGGGCGACTGCCGGCCGTGACTGTAGGTGCAAAGT
>NW_007580227.1:44320-46350 GCF_000690725.1 Stegastes partitus | reverse complement strand
TATATATATATATGTAGTATAGTTCTGTTTTTGCTGTTGTTGTTTTTAAAGGCCTTGTTGCTTTTTTCCATTCATTTTTGTTTTGCCATTCTTAGGAGGTACAATAAAAACCCTTTTTTAGCGGCTCAGTCGTAGCTGCAGCTCTTTGCATGACTCAAAGTGCAGCACGCCTCTGAATACCACATGACAGCCGCCGTGTGCTGTCGAGTGTGATGTCTGTCCGTTTTGAAGTGTCACCGTCCTGTCTGATGGTGAGCGAGCCTCTGTGCTTTTCCTGCTTCTATGAGATGCCAAAATGTCTGCTGTGAAAAATGTAATCCAAAGAAGAGTTTGAAAGTCAGGAACTTGTTTTTCAAGCATGTTGCCTCTCTCTCTGCCTCTTAGCCCACAGGGGAGTAGTAGTGAGTCACTCTTTCCTAAATGGAGGAACTGAAACGTCTGTTAGGCCCTCTGCATTTCTTTCACAAAGCCTCCACTGACATCCCTCCTCTGTACCTCACAGTTCTTTTTTTTTCGTGTGTGTGTGTCACAAACACAAGCTGAGAGGAGGATCTGATCTCAGTACTCACGCTGCTCCAGTCATGGGCAGAAAGGACTGTCCTGAGGGCCAGAAATGGGACTACCTCGTCAACACCTGCATCCCCAAAAGTGTTGAAACCAGACGACAGCCTGAACAACCCAAAGGTGAGTTAGTTTCTCTGAGATTCAGTTTTACTTGATGCGTCTTACGTCTGACTAGATGCTGTCTGATGCATTGTTTTTTCACCCGATCTACCTGAATTTATTTGTTCCTGTTTGATGCAAAAGCATTGCTAAAATCTGCCGTCCACAGCTGTGCAATATCACTTAAATGGCTCCAAATCGTATGACCTCACAGTAACTGCATGACTAGTTTACATTATGGGGTTACGTTGAGCCTTCATGTTATTTATGAAAGCTGAGAGGTAATACAACTTAGAGCTATTTGAGATAAATAATTCTGAATCCTGCTGGTCTTGACTGAATCCCTGTTCCTTTCAGAAACTTGCTGATAAATGCACACTCGTATCTGGTGCAATCGCTTGTGGTTTATAGTGTAAACTGTCTTTTCTGTCGAGATAGTTAACATGTCATCCCCACCAGAGCTGCCCATGATTGCTGTGGGCCAGCTCAGAGCCACGGCCACCACGGCCACCACCGACGACTCAGCAATGCTACTGAGTCCAGCTCTGTGGATCTTTGTGGTTCTGGCCACGCTGGGCTCCATCTTGGCTGTGACTCTCTGGTTCATGATATACAGACGACAGACCAGACTCAGCAGCATCCCCGGTAAGCACAACAGAAGACAGCTGTGGTCATCTGATTTATTTAAATTTCACACTTTTTTTTTTGCTGGAAGATTTGAAGAGGTTTTACTTTGTGGAGAGTTTTAGTCTAAAACTGCCTTCAGTGACAGATTTCATGATAGAACTTCTTCAAAACGTCTCTCAGTGGGGAGCGTTTGTTGCCCTCAAAGCGAGGGGATGTGACAGAAGGGGCATCTGAGAGTCATGGTGGGGGGGAAACGGGGTTGCAGGCGGGCAGGTGATGAAGTGTGACGTTCCTCACGGTAGAAACTCCGCGGTTTCTGTTCTCTTCTTCTCAGGCGTCCCATGGGTCAGCCCTGCTCTCACCAGCTATTCTTGTTTCAGCACACATCCGTTGGTTGGGCAGGACCGACTAGGCCTTCACACAACCCTAAAAACATACAAACTGACTGTTCTGCACCAAAGTAGGTACAGTCGTCCTCAGATGTATTCATACCCTCCAATTAAAGAAGGAAAAAAACAGCTGCCTGAAAAAAACACAACAAGCAACCAAGAAGCATGATGGGAACCATAAACTAACGTTTAGTTGAACAACCCTCTCAGCCAATCACTGCCATCAGCTGTTTTCTGTAACTCTCAGTCAGACTTGTGCACCTGTTGACAGGTGTTCTGGCCCACTGCTCATCAGCAAAGTGCTCTCATTTGTCCGGGACAGTTTTTTTTTTTTTTTTTTAATTATTCTTT
>NW_007580227.1:19099-43090 GCF_000690725.1 Stegastes partitus | reverse complement strand
GCACTTTGGAGAGGCCTGAAATAAATTTAAAACCACAGCTGACGTCTACGCCATCGTTTTCCCCCAGTTTGGGAAAGTTGCTGGTTGAACCCCGCGACAATCATTTCACCGATCTTCATCACCAACAGGCTGATGTGAACATCACATAGCAAGAAAAGCCCTCCAATACGTGTGTCTCATTCTGTTTTTTTCCCATGAATGCATGTAGAAATCAGAGTATGAAACAGAAGTGAGCACGCACCCCGATGCAACGTCACAGAAAGGCGACTCAAAGCTGCAGCACTTCTCAGTAACTGCATTATTTCTTAGCTGAACAGCAGAATATTTCCTCCTATGAACAATCAAATACTTCAGAAAGACTGTGTTGAAAACAGAGGCCTCAGAGTAGAAACTCAGTGAATATACCTGTGATCATCCAATCAAAATTTAGTTCACCTGTGGTTTCCGATCAGTGATGTGTAATCGTTTGACATTAAGGTGAAATGACTCGGATGTGCACCCACTCCAGAAAATCTTTTTGATCCACAACATACAAAAAATAAGACTTTAATTATCCCATGCTGTAATATTAATGGACATGTTTGTGATTAAATGAATGGAGAGATAGAGTGAGTATGATGTTGCAGGACCTCGTGAAGGAGCCAGAAAAGTCTAGAATGACACTGAGCTGCCTTTAAATCAAGATAACGTCTTTCGTTTTTTCTTCGATCTAGAAAGAGGCATAAAGGTGATGACTGATCTTTGTGACTAAACATAAATGATCAGTTTTATGTGACCAGCCTTCCAGCTACTTGTGATGATGAAGTGAGAATATTCAGTGGTGGTTTCTGTCCTTTGGTCAGCAGAGGACGCCGCGCCAGCACAGCAGCTTCTTCACAAAACAGAGCCGCCTGCCAAACTCCACCCAGAAAGAAATGGACAAGGGGAGATGTTTCAGAGACCAGCAGAGGCCTCCTCGCTCTGTCAACACCTGCACCAGGGGGCCCAGACCAGCACTAAGTGGGAGGACGACTTCAGCGCATGCAGGGACCCTGCAGCACATGCGGGAACAGAGGTCGGTGGAGGGCTGCCGGCGTGCAGCACTGTGGCGGAGCACAGGGTCCCACTTCCTGCCACAGAGCTCGGTGGCACTGCGTTAGTCACCACCAAGACTGTGTAGAGCCGTGTGTGCTTGTATTACTCAAGCTGTGAGGACACCTCCCCTGTGCAACATCTCCTAAATGTCAAATGATTCAAAACTGTATCGCCATAAAGTAATTGCATTACTTCCAAGTTGAGCAGCAGGTGAATCTAGAAACCGACAGTTCGGGTTTCCTTCATTACAGGCCCCCAGAGGAAGAGCTGCAGAGATGTTCTGCCGTTCTTCAGAACTGGAGGGATTGTGTTGCTCGGCCTTTCTCTTTAAGGTGTTTTATTGGTTTTAAATCAGGCAACATGGGGCTGCACGGTGGCTCGGTGGTTAGTACTGTTGCCTCGCAGCTAGAAGGTCGCTGGTTGGCGTCCCGTTGAGGACACCCGGGATCTTTCTGCGTGGAGTCTCCATGTTCTCCCCGTGCAGCGTGGGTTCTCTCCGGGTTCTCCGGCTTCCTCTCACAGTCCACAAACATGCTGAGGTTAATTGGTGATTGTAAATTGTCCGTAGGTGTGAATGTGAGTGTGCTTGGTTGTCTGTCTCTAAGTGTAGCCCTGTGATAGACTGGTTACCTGTCCAGGTGAACCTGCCTTCACCCTGAGTCAGCCCCCCATGACCCTAGTGAGGATTAAGGTGTAGAGATGATGGACGGATGATACAGTTTGGAGTCGTCTGACATTTCAGTGATATTGCTCACTTCTGCTGAATACTGTAAATGTGTTTGTCATATTGTGAGGACTCATCTTCAGTTTGGAGATAAGTGTGATTAGGGTAAATCTCTCAGGAATGTCAGGGGTCCGTTTTACAAAGCAGGTTTAGTGACAACTCTGAGTCTGTTAACTGTTCAGGTAATAAGGTTTCAGGGATAACAGACTCAGAGTTGAGTGTGAACCGGCCCCCAGGTCTGAAGTGATGGAAACGTGTGTCCTTACAAGCTTTTCTTCACTGCGTTTATTCTCTGTGAGGTGACAGTTCTTGCCATCTACCATGTTTTTTATGGTTTTTAAATACTGTTTTTACTATTTTCTGCAGTTGTTGTTTTAATTGACTGTTTGTTTCTTATAGCAAAGACCAAAAACAAGGAAACTGCTTTGAATGTTTTTGCCATTTTTTTAAACTTTTTTTTTTTTCCATTAAAACATGAAACAAAAATCATCACAGAAATAAATCTGATGTTCTAAAAACAAGGCGATGCATGAAACAGAGACATTCTTGACAAGAATAGAGTTCAGAAACAGAAAACGCTTTTTAAATGATAAATAATTTTGTCGACCACGGAGCTTCCTGCGGGCAGCATCCAGGCTCAAACACAGAACGACAGCCAAAGTGAAGTAAAGAAGCGTATGTTCAACATCTTCCCTCGTTATCTGGATTCTGTTATGGTTTCTGAACTGATCTCAAAGCTGCACTCTTCACCCCAAAACCCATGTTGACATGTGCGAGTGATCATCAGCCACGGGGCAAGAATATGGGCAAAGGTGATGTACGTTAGAAATGATAAGAAGTCCATTTGAACCAAAGCAGTTTTTATGTGAAAATCCAAAACAGTTCATGAACAATGTACAGTCAGGATTAGTGGATTAGTGGCCCCTAAACAGAAAATAAACACGGCGGTAAACTGCAACCACCAGGACGAATAAACACTTTATAAAGTGAGCTTCAGTATGAAATGTTAATTGAAAAAACAATTTCTATGCATTTGCTGCTAGTTTTGCTGTTTCTACTGAATCATAGACGTCGATTTCAGAGGGATGCAGGTAAAAGGTCTCACTCAGACACATTCATCTGTTTCCCTCAATTAAAACACGAAAGCTGAACAGTTTGGAATAAACTGCTGCAGCTTGAGCAACTTTTCTCCTCCTAAAATATGAATTATGAACTCAAACAACCACCGAATGTTTTGTGGAAAGGGTCATTAGATGCATTATATTCTGATTTGTTACCTGGTTCCTGGTTATGTATAAATAAAGACATTTCTATTGTGAATTGATGCAGGAATTGGTGCATCATGCAGGAAAGAAGACGTCTGAAGCCTCCCAATGTTTAAAGGAAACATTTAACATCCATCCAATGAAAGATAGTTGAACTCTAAAGCTGATATCCACCGAGTGAAACAAAACGGCCTCATTTCTGGCACATTTCTTCCACTGAAACCCCCACCGAGCATCTGAACTCTTATCTCGTCCTGTTAATGCTCGGTGAGAAAAATCGATGCCCAGAAACGGTTTATTTTCGGCGGCAGTGATGGAGAGGGGAGTGAGAAATGTGAATAGTGAATGTCAGGCTGAATACAGAACCCCGGGATAAGAACGTACATCATAAAGCTTCACCTTTAACCCGCCTGCTTTCTCCCCTGCTGTTCCTTCACTGTCACTCCAACCCCTGAGTCGACGGAGCTGCTAGAGGCTCTTACAAAGTCTACGCCTGGGCTCACAGGTAGGTGCTGGGGTCGTCAGCCACGGCCAGGTGGAAGTACTCGGGCGGACCGTCCTTTGGCAGGCTGCTGATGGTGTCTCTCCAACGCACTTTGGTGGACAAGGTCTTCCTCTTTTCGAAGCACTCTCTGCCGTCACGACGTTTCTCCAGACTGGACACGATCATCTCCGCCAGGTCCTGCTGGAGCCGCTGGAAGTTCTCCCTGAGATGGTGACAAAGGGGAACATTTCGGATCATCATATGTGCAAAACAGAAAACACAGTAAAGCACATTATTATTTCTTAATTAAGATGTCAGATTATAGTAATTTACTTGCATTCCTGAACAGAACATTTAGTTTTAGTGGTTGAGTGTGACGCTTGATTCATTTCTCAGAGAAGCTCAGAGGCTCAGATTTGGGTAGAAAAAGGTGAATTCAGTTTGAAACTCCTCTTTTCTGTTCAAAATGGTAAAATATCAAGACCTGAGTGCGCGTCAGATTCGTTAAGCACCGTATGTACATTACTTCCAGTAGACCTCACATTGAAAACCTGATCAATTTCATCAATGCATTCTAACCTGAGCATTATTAATATTTTCTAGACTTAAAATACTTTGCCTATGATGTACATTTAGTAAACTCGGTGTAATATCAGCATTTTTACACATAGAATAACCTGTGCAGTATTTACATCTTCTACATGTAGAAGAATCTGTTCAATACCAACAGCAGCATTTTCATTTTTTACTGATGTCCCTGCTTTTTGTGCACTATTCCCTTTTCTGCTGTAGGATTAATGAAGGATTTATCTCATCTTGTTAATTCATGCATTAAATGAAGGTATTATTTAGAGATAACCTCCATGTTCAGTGTGCATTTTAATCTCCAGCTCCAACTGTGAGCATTGAAGACTTGTTGAGATTTTAAAAATTACAGCATTCACATTTAAAAAGTGCAGTTTCAGGAGTAACTCCAGAGGGCGCTGTACTCACGCTGTCGGTGGCGTGGACAGGTTGTATTTTCTGCCGGTCACCCCTGTTAACCAGTACGTCATCTCTTTGCCTTTACCCTGTGGGTCAGGTGAATATGAACACACATGAAACAAGAGCAGTGACCATATCTGTGCTGATAGAAATCCATAAATGGACGTTAAAACCCACCTTCAGGTACGTCTCTCCTCTCTGTTCATATTTGAACTTGCAGTCTGTCCTCTGCAGGATGTTGATGGTGGACTGGCTCACGTGAATTCTCAGAGCTGGAATGACAGCGTGAGAAAACATTCATCAGACTCGAGCTCTGGGCTTTCTTACCTTCCTGTCAAGGTGAAATTAAAAGCCACATCTGGTGAAATGTCTCCTACGCAGGCCTGTGGACTCCATGCGTGAGGCGGTGTTGACCGTATCCCCGAAAAGACAGTAGCGAGGCATTTTCTTTCCCACCACGCCTGCTGCACAGGGTCCTGGACACAAAGGCACACAAGCATATTTTTAGCTTAGTTAGCATCCAGTTAATTCTTTTCAAACATATTGCTCTCCGTCACCATGTATGTCTCAGTGGCTGTTTTAATTCCTCATCCTCAGTTTATACGCATTTCATTGTTTGTTTTCTGTATTCTGCAAAACTGCATGTTCATCATTTATGTATTGTGTGATCACATGAAACATTCAGGTGGTGTTTCTCAGCCTTCATGCTGTTTAATCATGTGCATGATTCAGCCACTAGATGTCAGCAGCATCAGAGCAAATAAAGGCAAACTCAGGGACGTGTAAACAAGACTGTGTGGGATGCAGATATTTCAAGAAAACAGATGAAGTGAGCCGCTGAAACAGTAGAAGTGTGAGCTATAATACATTTTAAAGTCACTGTGCAGTCATTGATGAACCCCTGAAAACACACGTCTGTATGTTAAAGTTTAGACCAGGGATCTCCAGCTCCGGTCCTCGTGAGCTACTGTCCTCCAGGTTTTAGACGTTACTGCAACACACCAGACTCAAACTAATGGATCTTCAACAGCCTGTTGTCAAGTTGTTCTACACAAGTCTGTTAATGATCCATTAACGTGAGTCAGGTGTGTTGCAGTAACATCTAAAACCTGCAGGACAGTAGCTCACAAGGACCAGAGTTGGAGATCTCTGGGTTATACAATCATAGAGAGAAACCCAATGTAGTGGGAACGTTTGTGTCCCGACACATTTAGTATTTCCAGTCAGCTCCTGAACACACCACCAGAGGTTTAGGTCAACTCCTCCCATGGACCAGCCTCTGATTGAGGGTATTCAAAGCACCTGTGGCATCATGGCTGCCCTTTTGTCTTTGCTTGAGTGACTCTGAGGTAGGTGTTGTAGTCAGGATTGTTGGACTGGTTTAGACTGTTTCAGAGTTTCGTCATCCATATGGTGATGACGTGCTTTTGTTTGACGGTCTCGTTTGCCTCATATTGGAGTCTGTTTGGCTGAGGTTTGTGATGCCAAGTTTGCCTGCCGGGGTGTAATGTAGATGCTGTCGATTAGTCTTAAGTCTAACAAAGACAGTTACACCAAAGTATGGCAGTTAACGAGTGTGACAGCCTTTGTGTCTCCTAGCTTTGTCGTAGCATTGTCGTGTTAGCTTTTATTCTGTATTTTAGATTTATTCTGTCTTGTGATAATCATTATGTTGAGTGGACAAGGTTGCCGGCTGGTGGTGGAGGTTGGGCGTTCCAGTGTGGTTTTTCCTTCACAGGTTGTAGTAATAAGAGCACTGGGCCACTTTATCTTACACTGCTGTGGTTGGTGGTTTTAAATAATCGGCCACCTCCTTCCTGCTGGCGTCCATCCGCTCTCCTTTCCCAGGGCTGGTTTTATTGTTCTGGAAGTGTTTCTTTTTAAAATTTTGTAGTTCATGAATGAAATAGATATTTTTGTGCATTTTCACTGATTTATTCTGTATTTGTTTTACTCTTTCTGCAGGCATTTAATCACACATCCCATCAGTTATTCAATGAATGTAACTTATTAATGAACTTGTGTGACCAGTGTCAGACTATGGTGGTGGTTTGGAGTACCCAGGTGGCGTTGTTGGCTTTTTTAGATACTGGTTCAGCTCTCATTATTCTTACCGTCATCCCTTTCGTAACCCCACCACACAACAAATCCGATTAATAGCGTTGTAGGAAAGAACAAGGATGATATTGATGTGATAAAGTCATGATAGATTTCTGGTACCTGAATGCATCCCAATGCGGATCCACAGAGGGATCCCAGGCAGGTGCTGCAGCTCAAAAGTCCCTACAAATGCAAGGATGTCCAGGGCCATGTGGGCAATGTCCACCGCGTGCCTGTTGCCGTTGCGTTTGGGCAAACCTGACGCCACCATGTAGGCGTCTCCTATCGTTTCAACCTGAGATGCAATGAAAACAGTAAAAACAAAAGCATCATCTGCATTCAGTAAGCATGAAAACTGATTTAAATAAACAGTTTGGCATGCCAGCCGAACCCTAACATCACCATCCTACAGGTTTATTTTAGATCAGTGCTTCAAAGCCGGTGAATTCAGACACCTTGTAGACGTCGTGGTTATCGAGGATGCTGTCGAAGTTCTTGTAGATGTCGTTGAGCATGTCGACCACCTCCATGGGGGTGCTGTAGTGGCAGAGGGTGGTGAAGCCCACGATGTCGCTGAAGTAGATGGTCACCTCCTCAAACAGCTCTGGCTCCACCCTGCCCGTCTCCTTCAGGGAACGCACCACTGGGCTGAGGAGACACGGGGTTAAGTCATAGCCTCAGTTCCATTAACAGTAAGGGAATACAAAATGCACATGGTTTGCCTTGAGCTGGAGCAGGTTCTTTTGAAGACATACGGGAACTAATGGTGGTTGGTTTGGTCTGTATGTTTAAAACTAGAAACTTTGCTGCATATCCCCTCATGCCTCCAAGCTTCATAAAATGTGATAAAGAGGCAACTGACAAAAACATAACAAATATTGTAAATACTGTTGTTTATTGCTCGATCTTATTTTTGTTGTTCCCGTTTGTTTCCTGTCCAGAGAGCTGAGATTCACCAGAGTTTGGGAGTACAAACCTGGCCAATAAAGTTCTGATTCTAAGGCTTGTTTATAGATGTACAAAGTTTTATTTTTTGGTCCGCTTGTGGCCAGAGTAACGAGCTATAAAGCAATACGAGACTGTTCTAGTTTCATTTTAACGTTTTCGTAAGTAAACACCGGAGCAAATTGTTTCCTATCGACGGTATGCAACAGAAGTGTGCACGTCACCACGCAGTAGCTCTTTATTGTCAGATCCTTCCAGTCATTGCATGTTGAATGGCATTTGCTCTGACAGAAGTACAAAAAACAGTTTAGACGTACAATATTAACAACACAGGCCTCGCAGTAGGAGCTCAATCCAGCAAAAGTCAGCACATCATTCATTAATGGATTCAAATCTTTTCAATGCTTCAGTGTGTCCGACTTCATTTCTGATGACAGACTTGGCATGGAGGTTTCTGGAGGGATGTTCTCAGTCTTGGCTGGAGGGGTTGTGTTGCTCCGTCTTTCCCTCTAAAATACCTCAAAGGTGTTCTAATAGATTCACTTTGTGGAAGGGGCAAATGACGTGCATATACATAAATGAGCTGCATATACATGAATGCATTGTATAAACAGAAACGTGCTGCATATATGGACGTGCAACAGAAGTGCCCCAGGCCTCTAGGGGCAGTTTTTAAGTCTTTAGCTCTCCAGTCAGTGTGATTATTTGGGTGTTGAAGTGGTATTTTACTGCCGTCTCCCTGTGTTCTCTCTGTTATTTATGTTTATCCATGGAGATGAGAGAACACACACCTTTCCAGTACAGCTTTTCCCTCAACTAATGATGTCTCGCTCACTGTCTGCCTCCCAAAATATGCCAGGCTTGTTCTTGATAGAAGTCAATGCTATTTCAGTTCCTCTTGCGATTGTGTTTCATGTGGAGCCATGGTCAGGAACAGTACGTAGTCCATCAAAAATAAAGTTCTGGTGTTCACAGCTCGTTTTATAACCATATTAATGCAGTTACACTAATCAGAAATCAAAGGTGTGCTCCTCACTGTTGTGTGGCGTTTCTACTGGGTGCTGTATTTTCAGTAAAGTCTTCTTAATGTATTGGCTTTTAATTGCTCCTAAAAACAAAAAAGCTCACTGTCAAAGCTTCCTGGTCATTTCTGCCAGCTGCTGAGGGAAACTGTGGCTCTCTAGGTGCTAAATGATCCAGTGTTCTGTGTCGTCTGGCACTTAACAGGTGGGTTGTTGCACCAATCTGCTGACGCTGTGAGTGCAGGATGTGTGGGCCATAAAACCAGCGACACAGTAGGAGCTAAGACACTCCGTAGAGCTGAGGTGAGCTACACATGATGAGGTTTGTCTACATGATCAGCCCCTTTTCATGTAGCTGTAAGCATGATGCTGCATTCACTCTTGTGTAGTGTTTCAGCAGATACAGCATAAACCTACCCAGGAAGTAGCATGAAGTTGAGGCGATCTGCTCTGTCCCGCTCAGCTTTGTACAGAGAAGTTCTCTCCTCCACCAGATTCTCCAGAGTCTTGGAGTACATCTGCAGACGGCGGATCAGGTTGTCCATGTACGTCTCCGTGTCTTGGTTGTGCAGGTTACTGAGTCACAAAACGTTTTACTATCAGTATATGATGTTGTGAACTGCTCATCAAGTTAGAGAATCGTGCAGACAGGTGGCAGACATGGCCGAATGTATACACCTCCAGACCTCAACCCTGTCTGAAGTCGAGTTAGTAGTCGCTCTGAATGTGTGTGTAGTGTCGACATACCGGAAAATCTTTCCCAGCGTTAACTCTATTCTCTTAAAATCCGGCCTCCGCTCTGGGTCTTCGTCCCAGCAGTTCTTTATTAGCATGTATAGCTGTTTACACACACATAAGCACACACGGTTAAAGGGTGTCGTCCCCACATTATTCAAATGAATGGATCCAGGCAGCTTCAGTTTATTAACTCTATAAGCACTCAGTGTGTTTCAGTGTCCGGGACTCTTTTACCTCAATCTCTCTCTCTGATGCTCCATCAAAGTTGAGGTCGGGCCTGAAGACAGTCGAACTCGGATACTGCACTCTGTAGATCTTCTCTGAGGGCCACAACAATCAAACAGGTTGAATCGAGGGTGAGCAGTGAGTTTTGTATTAACCTCTTATCACAAACTGTCTCGTCTTGAGTTTCAGTTTCTTTAAATCCAAAAAAAAAGTAAAATATCTGACAAGCGAAAGACAAAAACAGATGAGTTTGTTGTTTGTGGAGGTCTAGCGGCGGCCCACCTGCAGTGTTGGAGCAAAACTGAGTGTAGAACGGGGCTCGCCTCATCACGATCTCATTGGAGATGATGGCATAGCTGTAGACGTCGCCTTTCTGAGATACTCCATTTTTACGCAGGTGCTCCGGGGCAGTCCACACATCTGGGAGGAGGAGAGGAGACGAGAAGCTGGGTCGCCGATGATCTCAGCGTTTGGATAAATAATCAACCTGATTATAACTCGGTCTCACCTCTGCCCGGCCCCAGGAGCGTGTGGCAGCCGAAGTCGGTGATCTTGACCACCATGCGGTTGTCGACGACGCAGTTGGTGGACTTGAGGCGACCGTGGACCGCGATGCTGCTGGAGTGGAGATACGACATGCCCTGTGGAAGACAGCCGGTCAGTGAGCAGGAGTTAATTTATCATCAGAATCCCTCGTGTGCATTTATGAGTGTATTACACACTGACGTAGAAAGGTAAGACAGTCAGGTAATACCTTTGCTATGTCATACATGACTGATATCTTAAACTCCATGTCCATGAATGTTTCGTCTGGGTAGGAGATCCTGTCATTCAGAATGTACTGAAAAGATGAAGGAAAAAAAAGATAAATAAGGTTGAATTTCTTAATTTCTGTTACTCAAATGAAATATAAAGTTAATAGAAGTGTGTGAGCTCACAGGTACTCATGCAACCACTCTTGAAACTGTATTTATTATCAAATGAACGTTCTGAGCAGGAGGAAAGGAGGCCGGTGAGCTCAGACGTAAACAAACATGTACACGACATTTACTGTGACTTTTTTGTTGTAGTTGACGAGTAAGCTTGTACATATTAAATGACAAGATTTTAAAAATAGGTGGCAAATTAAAGGAAAAACCAACATGGTGTGTCTCAGGAAGGTGTTGAACCACCATCTGCTCCTTGGTATTGACTATAAAGGCCACAGCGCACATTCATTTTCATCAACCTGTTCAGCGGCCCTTATGAACGGAGGCATCGTCATCCTGGGAGAGACCACTCCCATCCGGATGGACGTGTTCTACATCAGCATGAAGGTTATCACTCAGAACAGCTTTCTACTGATTAGCAGTAACTCTTCTTCCTTCTAAGGGAACAAAGTGGCACCAAACCAGGCCAGCAAGTCGCCCCCCACAGCCTGACAGGAGCCATCAGATCCCCTTACTTCAGGGCTCAATGGGGTTTGGGCTTTTCCTTTAATTTGTCACCCATCTGTATGAGCAGATCAGTTTCAGTTTGGGTGTAAAATGGTATGTGACCAAAAGAATACCCAACTAGAAATGATTTGGAGAAGTCCTACGCCTCTGTTAGGGCTGTGCAGTTTGTAATTTTAATAACAGAAATGTTAAATGTCACATACTTAAATTTGTTAAACATTATAAAGCATCCTACACCACAATGATATCCTTACCCCACTGTCTAAAATTCAAGATGAACATATCAGTTAATGTGAAGTTTTCCACAATCTAGCATATGGACAAACATACAAGCTGATGAAATACACTGATGAGAGTTCTGGTGTGTTCTTACCCTGAGGGAGCCCCTCTGGCACAGCTCAAACACCCCAAACACACCGTACTCGAACTTCACCGTGCCGTAAAACTTGGTCAGGTTGTAGTAATCGATATACAGCAGCTGCAACGAGAAAACCCGTTGGAGGAGAGGAGGAGGAGGTCAGGGTCGATCAGGATTTTCATATTTTTTATGTAAACTTCAGGATAAAAGACAGAGGTATCTCACAGTGTTGAGTTCAATTCTTTGCTCCTCGCTGAAGTCTCCATCTGTGTGCTTCAGCTCTTTTAAGATTACAGGCTGGAAATACAAACGGGACACTCCATGAGAAGGGGTCACATCATCACGTCCTAAACGCTGATTTTTGGCGGTTAGATTGTTGGTACCTTCTTGTCGTAGCGGCCTCGATGACTGAAGTACGTACTGTCCTTCCTCTTATCATCTTCAATCTGTGACATAATCACACACACACACTATCTGATTTCATATCTTTATCTTGAACTCCTGAGCACCTGATGGTTATCTGTGGTGAAACGCTGCATCGTCAGTAGATTTAGTTTTACTGAATTTCAAGTAATTAACAGAAGAAAACACGTGTTTACATGATTTTACAGCATACAGATGAATCAAGTATTATGTATATATATATACGTCTATGTGTTATCTTATGTATTCTATATTATATTATTTGTATTCATTATATACTTCTATGTATATTTTTAATGTATTTCTATTATTTCGATTATTCTTGTGTGTTTTTGTTGTTATTTGTTCTATTTTTACTTGACACTGTAATGCTTATTTTTGATGTTTTATTGTCTGGACTCCAGGAAGACTAGATGACGTCTTGGAGTCAGCTAATTGGGATCCTTTTAAATAATCAAGTACATGTGCTACATCACTTAGATGTCAAATGGTGCATTACTTCTAAGTTGAACATTTGGGTATTTGCAAAAAACTAACAGCTTTATTTCAGCTGGTCTTTGCTGGAAGAGTTGTGTTGCTCTACCTTTCTCTTTAAACGATCCCAAAACGTTGGATTTAAGTAAGACGACGTACATTCTACTTTTGGGAGTCATCTAGTCAGCCAGTATTTTGATATATCTACAGGCATTAACCTATAAATGTCTTCTCCCTACTCCTTTGGCACTCACACAGCTCCATATCATCACATTCTCAGCTCTATGCTTCGCTGTCGGGACGATGCATTCAGTCCTGATCAGGTTCACACCAAACATCAAACCCAATGTTCATTATGCTTCTCTTTAGCAAAGTTTTATTTTGCATTTCTGTGTCAAAAAGCAGGAAGCAGGGTTTTTCCTTGGATGCCGTCCACAGAGGTGGACATTATGCTCTGTCCTTCACACTGCCTGAGCTGTCGCAGAAACTCAGATCTCCACTGATAACCCCCGGGTCAGATCTGATAGACACAGCAGCATTTCTACTCTGGGGCCTGTATCTTCAGTAAGCATTTGTTTCTGACTGTTTATCAGAGAACATACTGATCAGCTTAGAGGGAGTTCAGTTATTTTATTACACTGGAGTTGTACACTCTGTAGTTTCCGGTGGCTTCAACTTATTTCAATTTTTGACCTCATCTGACGCAATCCAGTCTTTTGTGTCATGCCTAGCTTATCTCATTCAGTCTTGTCTCGTGTTCTTAACAGCTTCTTTATCATCCATCAGCAGAAAGATAATCTGGGGTTACAATCTGGCTTGATGACAGTCTTTACCTTCAGAGAGACCTCCCTCTCATCCAGAGGACTGATCAGGTGAGAGTCAATGTGAGACCACTTCTTCTGTATCAGACGTTCTTTCCTGTTCTGCCTAGTGGAAAAAGAAAAGAAACAACACATGAATAGGGGGATATTTGTGGATTAACTCTCTTGCATGCAGTCACTTAGCAGCTTCATAAGACACACAACTGGAGGAACAGCTTATTGCTCCAGCTTTAAAAATTATTTTCACAATTTACACTCTATTCTGGAAATACTGTCTGGCTGCTTCGTCATATCCCAATCAGCTTAGGTGAGGCTAAGTGGCTGCTGTGTACCTGTAGAAGATGAGAGCGATGGCTGTCACCACCACAACGCTGATGCTCAGAACAGTCACAATCACGTCGTGCGTACTCAAGCCTGAAAGCAAACAGAAATGACAGAACAAAAAAGCATTTAAAGGATTTTTATGGAGTAAAGACCATGAAATCAGAACTATATCTCTACATGACAACTTTAAATTTTCATGATGTTTTGCAGAAAGGTGTGACAGACGAACGTGGGGGCGTCTTACTGGTCGAGCCTTCTGGCCGGTCACCAGGCAGTCGGCCGTTTTTCCAAAGCAGCGGCGGGTTCGCCTCAATTATGATGGTGGCATTTTTTGATGTGTCAAACACTAACAGGGTTTCATACTGGAAAGAGATGAAAAGCATGTAAACAACTCTTCAGCTTTACGACGGTAACTGTTCAACGGACGGCGGTCTCACCTTCTTAGTGGTAGCTGATGTGTAAATTATGGAGAAGTTGACATCTCTGTCACCGTACTCATCGAGCTCATAGTGTCCTCCTATACCTGTCAGCAGCAGGAAAACACACAGAAGCGTATAAAGACATTTCCTGCAAGTGATATTACTGCAGTCTAGGTGCATGTAGAGTAGATGGATCGAGATACCGAGGTGTAGATTTGATTTGAACTCTGGGAAAGACACATTAAGTAGAAGATCTGGAGTCATCCATCAATTATGATGTTCTCTGGATCGATTTATAGTACAAATCTGTCATAACTCAATAAATGTCTTTCATAAGAACTTAATAAATAACTTTATCAAGTTCAGGCACCAGTTGTAAATATGAAGGAGCACAATGCAGTGAGTCTGCCAGATGTTCTGTGTTTCTTTTATTCTTCTGTAACCAAATTTATCTCCCAACACACACAGAAACACATCAGTGTGTTCTAAGTATAGCAGCTGTGAGCAGGAAGCACTCCTTCCTGGATTCCTTACAAAAAAAAAAAATTAACCCCAAAGATTCGAGCGTTATCTTTGAGAAGCAAGCAAAGCTGACCGCAAGACAAACCCAGAAAACAAACAATAAGTGAGCCGGGTTGAAATTCGAGCCCGGATCCCTCAGTGTTTATCGTAAGACCTGCAACCCCGTCGTATTCATAGAGGACGCTGAGGCAAAATTTCAGAGTTTGAACCCTGCACTCAGTTACAGAAGTGTTTTCAAATCAGCTAATGTTTGTATTATCAGACACAATAAAATAAAATAACCATAAAACAAGCAGTTACGTAACGTCGTGTCACATGATCAAAATCGATTTCCAGTCATCTCAGTGCATGTGAGACTTTGTTGTGTGATTACAGGCAAAATGTGCTCAAAGCTTTTACCAACACAGAACCGCATGATTCTGCAGAAACATCTGGATATAAATATTACTATTTTCTTGACCTGTGACACCCTGAACAAAGCCCATCTCTGTTGCAGTTAGCGATACTGATCTAGCCAGTAACTAGGCTGTAAAGCTGATCCAGCCTGCTGATAGAATAAAACTAACTGAGCAGTTCTTGCTGATTTGTGGTACTTGTGTCCTCATGAAGTCTGGGTCTAGTTAGTGTCTAAAATAATTTAAATGTTTTCTTTTTTTTTTTTTTAATCACCAAAATGCCACCTGTCATAGCAAGAAACTGTAAAAACAGGAAGTCATATTTCCACATTTCTGATGATTCGTCAATCAAATTAATCAAATCTAACCTTAAACTTGTAGTATTTCAACAAAACTGCTTCATTCTACATCATTTAAATATTTGGCAAACTTGCACTACCCAGATTCTGGTGATGATTCTCCTGCACAAAAGCTGCTTTTGAGTTCTCTCTGCTCCTAGCAATGGTTCTGCTGTTCCTCTAAAGGTGCAGGACTTCATAGTACAGTGAGACATGAAGAGCGTGACCGGAGCAAAAAAAAATGCCAAGAAACCATTTAGAGTTCCTGTGAAGGAAAAATTGCTTTCCTTATTTGGAGTTAATCTTTCAGAGAAGATATTGAACCCTGATTAACCTCCTAAGGTAGCAGATGTGCACCCTGTGACTTCTATAGATTTTTGACCTCACGTAAACCACGTTATAGGAGGACAAGCAAGCTTTCCCTGCATCTGTCAAGGCCAGATGATACCCAGGTGTTGACTTATCTTTGTTTCACTTTCTCCCATCAATCTGGATGTGACTCCCACTGAAGGAGGATATAAGACTAAGGATGTGAGAGGGATCTTTAGAACTGATGCTGGTATTACGTGCGTGAACTTCTGTTCTGTTTGTGTCACTTCTCCTGATGCATCAGTGAACCTTATTTCAACCTAAGTCATCCCAGTCTCCAGTGTGTCTCTCTGTGTTGGGCTCCTCATCCTACATCAACCTCTTCCAGAATTTCCACAACAGTTCCAAAGGTTTAGACTCTTCTGCACACTGCCTCCCCTCGTGTAGTCAACCTTAAACTATCACTGAATATACGCACCCTCAAAAGACGTGTTTCCAAAAGGGTTTTCACTCAGAGGCACGTCATCAGATCTCGTGTTATATATCTTGCTGAGCATCCGCTCTCTGAGCACTTTGCCGAACAGCAGAGTTCCATCATAGTATCCGGCCACGTAGTCGTTGATCTGCGTGTTGGATCGAAAGGCGAAGGAAAAAATAGTTAAAACATGTAGTTCCACCACATGTTCTAATTTTGGCACGCGAGCTGCTCACCGTGTCATTGAATGTCGAATTTGATGCGTAGTCTTGGTTCCTCTTTGGCAGAGTGACCACGAGGACGTTTTCCATGCTCTTAGGGGATGTTGTGTTGATGTAGTACTCAGGACTAGAAGAGGGCAACAGAGGTCACCTTTAATACTCTAGCCTCTATGTATGCAAAGTACCATGTGTGTGTTTTGTCTTTTTTATACATATTTAGGGAGGGTTATAAACCTCCGACAGAACCAGGCTCATGGACCATCTGCCTCGACCGGTCGGGGTGAGAGTGGGGATGGAGGGGTGGGGGATAGCAGGATGTTCGGATTTCTTGATTGTCACTGTATTGAACACTGTGTGGGGAAATCAACTTACTTGTAAACATCGAGGAGAATGAGCACGATGTCCTCGTCGATCGGGCCAGCCTTCGCCTTGATTGAAACGATGTCATCGGCGTTCCCACATAGGATGAAAACTGAAAGAAATCAGTTTCGCAGTTAAAGGAATGAAAATGTTTGAGCTGTGCCGTCTATTTATGACGTTTCCTTGCTGCAGTATTTCAGTGTCGCTGTATTCACCTGAAGTCTGGTACAGAAGGACTGTTAGCGCCGGAGATAGCATGTGGGGTTCAACGGGAACAAAAAGATGTGGCGTTTTCATTGACATTTTACAAAAAAGTGGACGAGTGATGAGCAGTTAAATTGGTAAGAATGAGAGTAGAGCGATGGGCCATATTATAAAAAAAAACAACAAGAAAACGTGAGAGAAGGCCATCCCCTTGTTTCTTTCTGAAAAGACTCGGTGTGTTCCAGTAATAAAAATCAGCATGTCCCAATGCAGAGTATGTCAAGTGCAGTTAAAAACACCATGCAAGATTTGCAGAAAATTTAAGGTGCAATATTTTGATGAAGTATTATTTCCCAATTTCAGTTGTATTCAGTTGCAGACATTGAAACCCATTGGGAACAGGACTATAACAAGACTGTGCAGTGTTTTTAATTGAAACCTCAAAGGCTCGTTGTGGGAAAACGTGAGCTTCACAACAGTCTGTTGCATCCTTAGAGGTTCCACACAGAAAGTCCGGCTAATTTATTCAACAGTTATAGTTATATTTTATTCAAAAACACAAACGTGAGGTCGGGACATTTTCAAAGCTATTTGGTGACACGATCTTGGAACTGTGACCATCTGAACACATTTTGTTGTGATCCATGCAGTGAATGCTGAGTTATTTCTCTCTATAGGTGAAAATGTTTGGTGTGCTGCAGGTTTTGAGGCATGGCATTGCCAAAGTCAGTAGGATTCATTCTCTGGAGACCCTGAACAACATTTCATAGCAATTCTTGTAGTTTACTTGCAGCAACTGGACTGCTTGAGTTCCTTGAAGACGTTCCACCTCTCATCCAAGAGCTTCATCAGCTCTGACTGATATCCTTAAGGAGCCATTAACACTTGAGTTTCGGTTTCAATTGGGGGTTCGTTGCTCCTCCCCCTTGTTATGCGAATCATTAGTGCTCCCCCTGACACAATGGGGTTCGTTAAAAAAAACAAAAAAACAATTAAAAACCAAAACTCAGTTTTAATGGCTCCTTAAGGATATCAGTATCTGGAACTCCCAGCTAGTCAGTCAGAAGTGATGAAGCCTCTTGGATGAAGGTGGAACGTCTTCAAGGAATTCAAGCAGGTCCAGCTGCTACGGTTAAACTACGAGAACAACCATGACCTGGATGACTGAGAACCATAACAATCCATCCGATAGCTACTGAGGTGACCAATAGGCCGACGCTGCCATCCCCGGCTACATGGCTCAAAACACTGGTGTTTCTGCTTTAATAACAAACCATGAAAACCCAAGCATACATTTCAGGAATACTCACTGTTGCTGTGTCTTTTATCAGACGTGAGGGCATCGGTCAGTTGGCCCTCTGTAAGCAGCCGCTCTCTGCTCACGTTTAAGGCAAAGTTTTCAGAGGCTGCCTCAAGTGCGTTCATGTACCTAATGGCAAACGCACGGAAATCAAACTCAAAGTGAACACAGAGTGCAGTTACAGAGGACATTTAAGTTCACTTGTGCTTGTGCTGGCTCACCAGAAGCAGTCCTCAGTGTAATTTTCAGTCTTCCTGTAGACATAGGTTCTCCTCCAGACATCCTTAAACGGCAGGGCTTCGTTCATAAAGTGGACAAAAAAATCGGAGACCTTTCGCGCCGGAGGCAGAATTCGGGTTAGTTTGGGCTTGTAATTGCAGGAGAGGCCGAAGCTCCCAGCAGAGATGATGGGAATGGTCAGGATCAAGCCGATCTCATGACTGAGGTAGAAAACAGGAAGTGACGATGCACGAGTCAGCAAGCGGCTACTGCTGCTGATGTAATGTTTGGTTAAAGAGAAATAAAGCCGTACTTACTCGACTAGGTGATGGGTGGCAAAAGTGCAGGAAGGCCCCAACATGACACATCCAACCTCACCTCTATCCTGCAGAAAGTTAAGGTACATGCAGCAGCACGGTCACCACACAGGCATGACACCACTGCCAAGGCTCAGGGGCGTTTTTTAGAATCTACATTCAATTCATTCTTGCAGTTCTTTGCTGAATAAGTGCTGCTGTTTAGCGCTCTACTGAAACTCTTCTCTAATCCTACTTCCATTTTTGACTTTCTCCGTTTTACATGCCCTCCCTTTGTAAGCCTGCCTGAACCTGAAGCAGCAGAATAAGGTGTATATCTTCTCAAAACTTTATCGATATCACAATATACATACAATACATATATCAGTAAAAATTAAACCACGATTAACTTTTGTAAACTGTCTATTCAGGCTTCAACTAAACTGGAGGGATTGAACAACAGGATGAAGGGTTTAGTTTGAATTCTTCACCCTCAGTCCCTTTAACAGGAAACACATATTCGAGGGGATTTCAGCATCGGAGTGTCCAGTATTACTCTTTAAATGTCACTAATACTGAGTCTGGCCACCCCTGACACTGATCAATGACATGGTGGTGTTCTGTCCACCAGCTGGTTGATGGAGTCAGTGTTCAGGACGTCCCACCTTCAGTCACATCCTGGAGTCAGAACCGGTTCCGCCTTCTAACTGGGACTCAGTATGTGATCATTGGACCTGGTCAGAGATGATGACTGATGTGTATAAATAGAAATAAAAAGGAGGGACGTGTCTGAAAACTAAAATGATTCCAGCTTTATGGGCGACGGTGTACATCACCCTGTGTTTGCGCTGCATTGTGGTCTATTCAGGCCACTACTTTCACTTCAACAGCTACCTCTGAACTCTAGTCGAGATTCAATCTGAGTTTTTCTTCTACAGTGGCCTTTCTTCATCACTCTCCTTTGGCTGGTGAAGAACCTGAGCAACAGCTGTTGTATTTATAGTCTCTCCAGTCTAAGCTACTAAAGCTTGTGCCTCCTTTAGAGGAGTGAAGGAGTCTTGGTGGCCTCCTTCACTAGTCTCCTTCTTGTACCTCCTTCAGAGGAGTCATAGGAGTCTCAGTGGCCTCCTTCATTGGTCTCTTTCTTTCACAATCACTGTTATTGAAGACTGCCTTCTCCAGGCAGATTTACACATTCCATGTTCCTTATATTTCTCAGTGATGGATTTAACTGTACTTTAAGGGATGTTCACTTTGATATGAGTCTCTTTGTTTTTTGTGCTTTTTATACTGACCACAATTCAATGCTGAAAAGCTGTAAAAGAGGAAAACTTTCGAGGGTGTTGAACACTTTTATAGACACTGTCTATAACTGCACCAGCTCAAAGATAGTACAGGTATAATGAATTCAGGCTACTACAGGGGAACTATACTGTACCTGAACAACAACTTTACATTACGAATGTAGAAGTGACAGGAGGGGGAAATGATCTCAGACTTTTCAGTGTCTCTTTATTTGAAAGCATTTTCACTCCAGCAACCTTCACTAATTTCACTCCAAATGAAACTCTCTCATCTCCTCTGTTCATGTATTCTACTGTACTTACATATAGCTTCTTCAGGATTTCCACACCTTCACAGCTGCTGCTCCCACAGCCCTGCCGGTTGTAGAAAGTGGTGTTGAACCCGTTGTAGTTCGCCGTCAGAGTGAAGTTTAAACCTTGAGTCAAGGAAAAAAGATAAGAGCTGTTAATTTAAAAAAAAATAATAATTAAATAATCCCTTTGGGTTGTTAAGATTAGATTAGACCAGCCTTGTCACCGCACAGAAAATGTCCTTGAGTTCATTTACATCAGCAGCAAAACAATTATTCCATTTTACAATGAGGTTTAAATAAGGGGCGACGCCTCTGCGGGGGGAAAGGATGTTGGTCATGGCAGTTTTCTAGAAATAATAGAAACTTAACTTTTTCTAAAAAAGAAAAAAAGTACTCTGTTGAAACATGAAAAATATCCATATCTGCTTAGTTTATGCTTCTGGTTACTAACCTGCATGTATGAACAATACAAGAGCCCCAGATGACCTACAGGTGCTGGATGACTGGATGAAGCGCTAGACTTTATGATGTACTTGGATTTTTATAGTAGGAATTATATATATATTTGAACAGAGCAATATTTCAACACAAACTTCAACAACCTAGTTTCATCTGACAATAAATCACCCATCTCGTAAGAAAACTAGAGCGATAAACATTCTTACATCAGAGCATCGTACACGTGTTTTAATGCACTCGCCGGCCACTTAATTAGGCGCACCTGTGCAGGGGCGGAGTCAAGCGGTGGCCTCAGGTGGTCAGAGCCACCAGCAGTGACATCCAGTAACCACCGTTTATCTGGCAGATCTTTTTCAAACAACCATTTCTCCATGACTCTCATACAGATGCATGTTAACAGCCTGTCGCCTGTTTAAGCTCATCCAGTGAAGCAGTTCAACCAGAAAATGTTCGTGAGAATGAGAAGACTTTGTGTGACTTTTGTTTGATTTACTTACTACATCTAATTTATATTAGCATTATCTTACGAGCCTCATCAACTATTAAACCATTACATAAAACAGGTTATTGTATATGGGCTGTTTGTTTTAGTGTTTGCCTGCATAAGCAAGTGATAAGAAATGTCTGTTTGTCCTGCAATGTACAGCAGTCTAACGCAGCAACAGCCACTAAAGCTTAAATAATAGTGTATAAGAAGCTTTGCTAGAATGGAATTCACGGTAGAGCCGTAGTAGTGGATTACATTAGATTTTATGGTGAGTGTTAAATGCAATGTCCAAATGAGATAAGAGGAAACGGGTCACAGTCGTGCGGGAATCAAACACATTTCTCTCCCTTCATGCATCTGTCATCGTAGCAACCGTTTCATATAACACACAGCGCATATAACCAGGAGCTAGTGTGGATCAAATCCAAATGTTTAAATTAGTTTATCAGCTGAGAGGAAAATTCAAGGCATGACGGTATATCATTTCTGTTCCTGTGCTTGTGTTAATCTGACAGGCAGCGTGTTTCCAGGCTGGTTTATTTGTTAAATAAACAAAACAAGAGAAAAAGAAGAGAAGAAGTGTATTTGTGATTTGATCACATATTCAGCACCTCTGCACAGTTCCTTATTCAAAATCTTCTAGAAACACCCAGATGTACCCTGGACACAACTGGTGAAGGCGTTTCACTGTAAATATATATAAATCAAATTAGTCTGGTTAGAAATGTTTGTTTCTCTATTTTGAGTTTAATCCAGCAAAAAAAAAAGAAAGAAGGAAAAAATTAACTCTTAGCTAGTTCTGACTCTAAAAGACACTGATTCCTCAACAAATAAAATATTTTAGCTTTTAGATCCCACTGTGAATGTTTTTCCCCCTGAACCTGTGAGTTCATTCACACAACGGCCATAAGATGAAATCTCAGCAGCTCACAGGATGCACACCAGCATTCATGACCAGCCATCTTGAATTCCTCGGTCTCTGTTCGATGGTGCGTCATGGACCTGCAGGTGCTTTAATTGCAGCTCGCCTTGTAAAATTTTACACACTTCAGATTTATATTGTTTTGACATTCTTGTCGTGGTTTATTTTATTTTCACTGGCGACTGTAAAGTTAGTGTCAGGTTGTGAGTGTCTGTGGGGAGCTGCCTGTCCCTACCATGCTTAATGTTCTCCTGCTTATCCTGTTCGATTGCTCGCTCCACAGCCGCCTGCACCAGACTGAGGCTCCATTTGTAAGTGTTGTCCTCCAGCAGGACAACGTTCATGGTGTAGTTACGCCTCGACGCCAAGCAGTCATCCAGCATCTGGTTGCCGACCGCCACCGCTATCAGCGCCGCCAGGTAATGTACAGCGTGTGAGCTGTACATCTCGATCCTTAAGACTTTCCTTTTTCTCTCAGAATTCTTCTCCACAGTTTCTACATGTCCAGAAATAGACAGAAGCAGGTTTTTTTTACATGTTTTCCACCGAAACAGATCCTCTCAATTGAAGTCCAACAAGAGAAATAAGCAGAGGTCTTCAGTGACTAATCAAAAACCACATTTACTGTCCAGCATCCAAAGAAGAGACCAAAACCAGCCTTGGTGTGAGATCTGGACTCCGAATAGTTTTGGTAAAGACAAAAGAAAAGTCGAACTGAAAACACAAACAGCCGTCTTCACGCCACTTGCTGCTATCGGGAAGGCTCAGGTGGATAATGGTCCTCCTTGGTACAGGCTGCTGCGTCTGTCTTCCATGCGTTAATGAACAACTGTTAAGTGACAGAGCAGAGCTGGGAGGGAGGGCAGGGCAGAAACAGCTCCCACACTCCATCTGGACTGACACCTCACTTACAAACCGATTGAGATCATAATTTTTCCTGGTTGTAAACATGAAGTTGCCTCCACATGACTGTCTGGATAACCGTGAAGTGTATTCCCATGGTGTGGCTTTCTGCAACGAGTAATAAAGCAGCAACTTTGTTGGACATTGAATCTGGTCATGATTGGTCAACTGGGGGAAAAAAACAAACAAAGACACGTACACAGTAAGCTGTCTAACACATTGTGGTGTGTTGTGAAGGCTTTCTTGGTGCGGAGGCGGGGATGAGAGCTTGCATGATGAGAGAGGCAAAGGTCACAGGAGGCCATAAAAGTGAAGGCTTGTGTGGTGCTAATAAATATTGTCAGCTATAAAAGCAGGGTGGATTAAGCCTGTAAAAGTCTTTGCCAGACGGCTCGTAAACCAGCGTCACCTCATTTTGGAAAAAAAAAAAGCAGTTTTAATCCCAACAATCGGATTTCAGGTGAAAATACCTTCCAATGAAAACAACCTGCATTCAGAAACCGAAGCTTCAACACATCGTTTAGCGTGTTCATGCTATATGTGTCTAACTGTCAGATAACCACCAACCGATCCTTCAAACATCAATCATCTGTGTGTTAACAACACAGAACTTTCTCCTAAGTGTCGCCGAGCTCAAAAAAATCAAAGTGTTTGGGACAATAAAGCGCGACTTATCTTATCCTGTCGCGTATCAGCTGTTGCTCAAATGCTGGTATCATCAGACAGCTTTCAGGCAGGCGTGAAGTGGCATTTACAGCAACAGCCCCATAATCAGACTTTTCTTCAGCATTCTGATTCCATCGTAGGACCCAACAGCTCGTTAACTCAAAGTGCAACAAAACAAACCGTAGCTGCTGGATGAGGAGCCCACAGGAAGCAGAACAATCTGCTACGGTGGCCCACATGGTGAGCGTTCCATCATTAAATTCAAGAGGAGAAGGCTGCCACTCAGCGAGAACGTCCACAGAGAAATGGCACTTGTCGTCCTCCAGCGTTTGTCTTTTCCAAATTAAACCAGGAAATATCAAGAACCACGCAGCAGTCTGTAAACCCAGACCTTGGATCACCTTTTTCACTTCCAAGGATGGTCCTGAAAGAGGTTCTACATGGTTGGTTTTTGTGGTTGGAACAGGCTGCAATAAAACACTTCACTGTTTCTGGATTGTAA
>NW_007580227.1:16781-18603 GCF_000690725.1 Stegastes partitus | reverse complement strand
TACGTTCCATGCTTTAGCCAACAGGACGTTCATGTGTCCTGAGCATATTCCACATGCATGAAGTCAGGATGGGTTCATGTTCCTCTCAGTCGTTGACGGGGCACCAATTAATCAGGGCTGTATAGACAAAAACTGGAAAATGAATAAAAGGTAATCATACATGTTTTATATGTACTAGAATGGCATTAACTATGTTTTTAAGATCTTTGTCTGGGGTGACCTCCAGACCTGGTGCCCCCAGTGTTGACTCAGTTGCTAATGCGTTGGTACCGTAGTTTGTATTCAGTAATTTCCATTTACAGTAAAAAAGAACCTGACAAATGTCTGCTCCAGCACTACTGTTGTAGGAAAGTAGCTTGATCTTTTTAAAAATGAAAGACTGTGGATGTTAGCAGCAAAGCTCTAAGGGTTATAATGTCAGACGGTCAGTTGATTCACTATGATCAACAATCAGAAACAAATACATTGAAATGCAGGCCCCCTAAAAGATAAGTGAGTCAGGACGACCACAGTGAATACATGCATAGTCCTGACTAGTGGGATGACATGAGGCTGCACGAGTTGAAAAGGTGTTGAGGAGACGACAGACGGCAGCATGAAAGCCAGTGGATATACCGCAGTACTGGGCGGTCTGCAGAATCCTGACAGAACAACAAGATTCCAGCGTGATGAGCATCCAGAGCACACGGCCAAAATCAAACCAGAGGACAAGAGGGAAAAATATGACTTGGGCAAGCATGTCGCCTCAGATTTTAAAGGCAGAGCAGCACATCCCATCTTGCAACGACTGCAGGGTCTGTCTTTTTAAAATGGGTGCTTTTTGGAGGAGATATAACTTGCAACCGTCGGACATTTAGGTGATATTGTTGTGAATTGCATGTAAACACACTGCAGTCTGACACTCTTATAATCTTGCTTGTGCCACAGTTTACGTTCCGAATCACATATTTATGAGAAAAGTCAGTCATCCCTCCCAAAAGCTTTGGTCACACAGCTCATATCTAACACAGAACCCCACCACATTATTAAACAATTCTGTCACACTAAACAACCAACAAGCAAACATATCTGGGGTCAATATTTCCAGCTGTATATTACACAGCGTCCCGTCCGGGTGCCACCTCGCTGGCTCATAAACACTTTAAACAAACACATGACGTTGTAATAGCGCGGTTGGCTCGGGACACGGTCATTTAGTCCCACCACGGTTCCTGGAGAAGAGGCCTCGTATCTGCCTTCACTCGGCCTTTTATCGGCTGGAAAGAGGAAACATTAATGTGTTTAGCGGAAGAAGGCTCTCTGTTTTATTGTCTGTTTAATAGCAACCCAACGCTGTCACCAATAGCTGTGTCGATTTTAGTCAGAGAAAAAAAATCACTTTCCGTCCAGCATGAAGGCAGATAAGAGGGCTGTTCAAATGGAGGCCTCGAAACCCAATTTACAGAAGCCCCAGATGGACGCTTTATCATCTGGGTCACACGCTAGTCTGCACACACATCTGAGAATTATTGGACACCATAAGGACAGTATGTATAACTTTATATATATATGACTATGCTTATTTATGAGACAGTTTCAGTCATTACAGGAATGTATTTGATATTATCTAAACAGAAAACAAAAGTCAGCAATAGATCAAGTTGTGTATGTATTTACTTAATATGATAATTTAATCCCAATTTGCTACAATCACCACATAAACTGAAGATCATTTGAGAGGAGCACGCTAGGCAGGTTCACCTGGACAGGTAACCAGTCTATCACAGGGCTACACTTAGAGACAGACAACCAAGCACACTCACATTCACACCTACGGACAATT